>NW_026849433.1:0-235598 GCF_030869305.1 Colletotrichum tamarilloi
AAGACGACATCGCAAGACGAATACTAGCCAAGTACTCTTACATCGTCTTCAAGTAATGGGGTCCGAAAAGCCTTAGCCTTAAAGCAAAATCCCCCGTGCCCCCCCCCCTTCCGCGTGTTGCCTGCAACCTTTACGCTGGTTACAAAACTTCGGACGAAGGTAATTGACTTTCGCCTGCAGCCGTAAACGCGAGCAGAGTCTTGTTGTTGCTCGTGCTCAGCAAGCTTCCGGGGGGTGCAGGCCCCCGCACGGGTTGCCGGTGAGGACGTGAGCGAGTCTATACGGATACCCGTACCGCGGTTGATGGAAATAGGATCCTGCTGCGGGCGTGTGCCAGGTGAACAACGGCGGATACTGGTTGGTGGGAAAGTGTGGTGGTGAGATTGAAAGCAGACCGGTCTCTTCAGCTTGAGGAGGACGCGATAAGTCTCGGATGGTGTTTGCGAGGCAACTGGTATGCTGTGGTGATTACTTCACATTCCTCGTCTCTGACGGACTTACAGAGGAATATCTTGGCGGGGGACGTGTCAGGCTCGGGTCCGAACAGAAGCTGAGAAAAGCCACAGTCAGCGCCGTCGACGCCATAGGTCTGGATCTGGAGGCTGATTTCTCGACCGGCGCCGTTTGCAACGGAGTGGATGTGAAGTTTACCTGGTGTTTGGGACGAGCCACATCGAAACGGGCCAGCAGCCGTGACGCACGGATGAGCGGCGATGGTGGCGGCGGTGGTTGCTCAGGATGGTTCATCATGGTTGACGGAGGGAAGATAATGCTTTAGGAAGCGAGGAGGGAGATAAATCACATTGATGTCGATCGCCGGAGACGGGCAGAAAGTTGTTGACGAATTGGAAAGATCGACGCCGGGAACATTTCTCGATGCGTGAAAGTGAGCCTGAAGCGCGTACCTACATGATGGCAGCGGCTTTGCGGCTTGTCTAGAACGCTGGCAGAGGTCTCCCGTCTCCAGTATTGAGAGTTTCAGCGGGTCGGGCTTTAATTCCCGTGACGAGCTGGTCATGAGAAGCATGACGAAGGCGTATGTTTGTACGACGTCTTGGCCCAGGCAAGAGGCAGCTGTTTACCTGAATCCGGATTGTGATGAGGTGGAACTATGCGTAAGTGGAAGTGGGAGGTCGGAAGTAGCGTTCAAGGTGGGTAAACTCGTAGAGCCGGAATAGGAAGATACAAACGATGTGCGCGAGAGGTGGCAGTTTCGGTTGGAGTTGGAGGTATTCCTCTAGCTGCGCTGGATGTGGACTAGGTGACAAGTCTGAAAGTTGGTCCAATGCGAATGGACGTTTTCCCAATGATCCCAGGAGTCCAGGACTGAGGAGCCCAAGACCCAGAGGCCAGGCCCGAGAGCTTAATACTCTCCCAGCCAGGGGCCAGGGCCAGACCTCCTTTTTCAAAATTCGACTAACACTGGCGGGTATACTTCCGGTGCAGGGAATATGACTAAGAGACCTCGTCTCCGATAACGGTACATTGTTAGACAGTTGGCCCAGATGTAAACGGCGAACGGACCGTGATGCAATGTCGAGGAGAGAGAGGGGCCACCAGAACAACAGCTTCAGGAGCAGGAGAGGGGATAGAAGAAGAAGAAAATCTGTGACGAGAGTCGGGAAGACGGAGGCAGCCTCAGAGATTTCTGACAGCGGGTGAAAGAAGATGGAACTCGTAGCTGGCAAGGAGGTCTGGTTTTCTCGATAATGACTGGCTACACCTCAGAGTGAGCTATCTTAGGTAGACATGTATTAAGTACTTTTTTGGAGTACATACACCAGTGACCAAGATGTACTTGAATACTTGGTTCCTGAGGTGGAAAGCGGCATGGCCCTGGTCGACTCCCAGTTGTTTCAAGTCCACAAACCCCAGCCAAACATTTCGCAGGGTGTCGAGTCTCCAAAGTTCATTTCACTGCCGCATTTTTTTTTTTTTTTTTTTTTTTTTTTTTTTTTTTTTTTTTTTTTTTTTTTTTTTTTTTTTTTTTTTTTTTTTCTTTTTTTTTTTTTTTTTTTTTTTTTTTTTTTTTTTTTTTTTTTTTTTTTTTTTTTTTTTTTTTTGTTATTTGATTCTGAATAATCTGAACTTTTCAAGATGTGTTGTCGACAGGCCGAGGCGGGAAAGAGGCGTGAGAGGCTTGTGAGAGAGCAAGACATGACAGCATCGGGCAGACATGCTATTTCCCCTGAACGTACGGATACACAGAATTCCGTACAGCAAGATTGGTACCGAGTACATTGTGCCTGACTACTTGGTGTGTATGGGTGTGCACAACATGTCGAGGTTGCATCTGTACCCATCACCTATCACGGCAGCGCGCGGGAGGAACAAGTTGATTCTCGTCTACCCAATCTCTGGCCTTCCCTCCTGCAGCAGCGTCTCTCGCATGAAATTGAATTTTGGGCTGTTTTAGCGGCGGCAGCACAGCAAAGGGGTTCCGGACCTGGCAAGCTTCGGATTATTTGTTTTTTTTTTCTTTCTCTCTGTCTCTCTGAGTCTCGTCAAGTTCTCCCGTCCCCCGTGTTCCCCGTGCTGGATTCGCACCCTTAGTTCCCGTCAGGTTCCTCCAAGTTCCTTCCGTACCTGCGGATACCTCCTCCCATCTTAGAGCTATCCCGCCCGGGCTGTTGCTCCGTCATATTCGCTGGGTTCACACGCACACACAGAACACACACACGACACACACAGCACACAATAAGCTAAACACACTTTTGAACACATCTTTCCCACTTCCTTGTCTTCCCGTCTTCTCTCTTTTTCTTGTCGGCTTGACGTTTACCGAATCCAGCATCTTGGGCACTTTTTTGGGGCCCAGAATTGATTTTGCAGTCCGCACCGTTTTCCTACCTAACCTTACCATCCATTCCATTGACATCCTCTTCAGCCCTTGTCGCTCCTTTTAATTATTCTTCTCGAGCATCCCCTCACCTTACAACTCGCCTTATTAGGTACACATACATGATACAGGATACAACAACCACAGCACGGAACTTCGGTTACCTGGCACTCGCCTCAACTCGTCAGCGCCTCCTTCACCAACTGCGCCGTTCCCTGTTCTATTCATAGCCGGCTCCTTGCCAGCCCAGCCCAGCAAGCCATCCAAACCAACCGCCCCTCCTTGGTCGACCACCACCACCATTCACCAAGCAGCGCACTCCTTGATCGCTTACTTTCAACTTGGCCCCCGACAGCACTCTGTCTGACTGAGCACACGACCTTCCGCCGGCTGTCTATCCGAATTCACTACATCGCTTGATTGCCTCCCAATAATCGTGTGGTACTGGCGACGACCGCCGAGCTTTTCATCCGCTCCGAATTCCAACAGACTTCCGAAATCCCTCGCATAACCTCGTCCAACCATTTCATCATCGTCCCTCTTCCCGCAGTGACGCCGCACCCTGGCAGCCCCGACGGCAATCTCTCGCGCCGCTAGAACCCAGCCTGGCGTCCCTGTTCAGCCGACGAAACAGCGGAGTCGCAATTTCGACCCCCGTTCAACGCCCAGCACCGGCACGCCTTACTCTACTCCGTACCTCTACTACTGTCACACACAGTCAGTAATTCCCACCTCCCTTCTCCAGACCAGACCACACCAGGCCAGACCACGCTACGCATACTCCGTACGCTTCGCCCATCCCATTCTCTTGGCAATTGCCAACCGCCCCAGCTTTTTTTTGGCACCCTCGCTCCATGATACACTTCCGAACCGTCCTCCATACGTCGTCTGCCGACCAGGGTCTCTCCAACGTACCAACTGACGGGTCCAAAGGGGGTTGGCTCGTCAAGCGCAAAGGAAAAATAATCCAGACGGAACTGTGAACGGAACGACCTCTTGTCTGCACTGCACACTCAACTGTGTATCCATACGCCGCACCACAACATACCACTTCACGACTCGAGTAATCCCGTCACAAAATCACAATTCCCACAACCTTCCCACAACCGTCTCGGCTGGCTGTGCTGGCCCACGACCTGATCCAACATGACGAGACCTCACATTATTCGCGCTGGTAAGTTTATGCGACCCCCAAACAACCGCGCCTGCGCCTGCTGCCCATTCCTCCTGTCGCACCACATAATTTCTCCCCCCAAACACAAAACTCCCCCTTTCCTACTCGGCTCTGGGTTTTCTGTGTCTGAGCTCTAGCCTGAACCCGTCTTGGTCTAACGGCTGGAACCGCGGACGATCAATTTCACAGAATTCCTCCCACCCCCCTTTGGCCAGAGCAAGAGGAAGAAGGAAGGAAAAAAAAAATAAACTCGGCAGCTTTGTTTCTTTGCTTGACATGTCACGCTGACCATTGGCCTCCTCTGTCGCATTCACAGACACCATCGATCTGCAAAACCCGGAAGCACCCTCAGCGAAAGACCACAGCAGGGCGCCCAACGGCTCGTTCGGTCCGCACCAGGCCGAGACTCTTCGAGAGGTCGCCCAGGAATCCGCCGAAGATCAAGCGCGCAGCCCGAGGCTATCTTGGACCAACGCCGACGACGACGACATCTCCGACGAAGACGATCTCGCGGGAGAGGTCTCGAGGAAGCTGACTGGGAGCACAATGGACGACGCGAGCAAAAAACAACAGCAAGATGCGCTGGCTGTCGCACAAAATGGAGGTGTCTCGGACGACGGGAACATGGACGACACCGACGAGAGCATGGACGACGACGACATGATGGACAAGATTTCGAGTTCGCCCTCGATTGAAGATGGTGGGTACACTTCGATTATGCCTCCGCAATCATGGCCGCGTAGAGTCGACTCTCTACCCGCCATGCGAGATCACGCCTCCCCCGTTTCCCCTTCCTTCAGCGAGGCAAGGTCCTCTTCTCCTTATACCGAATCCCTTGAATACCTCCCAGCGCACCTCTCTTGGCAGCATAGCAAGGCATCTGTCAAGACATCAACCCATCATCATCATCTTCGCGGTGAGTATCCCGAATAGGATCGCAATACGACCGACGACGACGACGACCGATTCGACGGGGAACAGTATACCGACGAATATTATGACGACGAACAAAACGGCGATGAATGCAACGACGGGCTTGACTGGCAGGAGGAAAACAGCAGCAATTATGCAGCCAAGTTTGACTTGCAGAGTGTTGCACAGCATGGACCCATTGTGGTTCGTCCGCTTCGCGTGCGGAAAACTGGAGAACCGGTGTACGACGACTTTGCGCAGCGGCGTGCCGAGATGGAGAGGGCAGAAAGAGACGAGGCAGTTGGTGGACTTGACGATGACGGCATCCCGCTTACGATCCCATACGAACCCTCTATTGATGATGAAGATGATGATGACGGCGATGTTTCTCTTGTTGATGATTCTAGGTTTATTGCCTGTGGCTGGGGCAACGAGTGCTTACACGAACCAGAGGACATCGATTTCGAATTCGTCTACGCGTTGCACACCTTTGTCGCAACCGTCGAGGGCCAAGCAAATGCCACCAAGGGCGACACCATGGTGTTGCTGGATGACAGCAACAGCTACTGGTGGCTGGTCCGTGTGGTGAAGGACAGCAGCATTGGTAAGGACCCTTTGAGCGTTGTTCAAAGAGCAGCTCCTTACATGAACAATAGGCTATCTGCCGGCAGAGCACATTGAAACGCCGACCGAGAGATTGGCGCGCTTGAACAAGCACAGGAATATAGACGTAGTCGCTCCCTCCATGGAAGAGATGAACCTTTCTGACTTAGATCAGCTTTCCGCTACAATGCTCGGAGATCAGTCTGGGGAAAAGTCCAAGAGCACCTTCAAGACTGCTCTGAGGAAGAAGAAGAAGACGGTCGCGTTCGCTGCCCCGACTTTCGTCGATTACTCTGACTATGATTACTCCTCGGACGAGGACGAGGTCGACGAGCTGTTCTCTCAACAACAGGGTGCTCAACAGCAGCAGCAACAGCAGCAGCAGCAGCAACAACAACAAACGTCGCAACAGGCAACAGAGGAAACGATGGATGACGATACGGCCAAGGTGGAGCCCCTCAAGCCAAGGGCGACAACGAAGGAGGTCAACGTTGCGGAACCGACGAAGAAGGAGGAGGCACCCGAGGATGACTCGAAACGTGACAGCGGCGAAATCTTCGAAAAACCAGAAGGTCCCAGTAGGTCGAGGAACGGCACCGTCAGGAACACCGACTCTTTCTTTAAGGACGAAACGGTCGAGACCAAGAAGATCACGCTTACGCCTAACTTGCTTCGTGACGACAGCGGGTCGCGACCCTCGACAACGGAAAGCGTCCAGGTCAAGCAACGGCCAAGTTTGGACAAGATGGACAAGGAGCTGCAGCCGGATAAGAAGGAGGACAAGAAGAAGAAGGACAAGAAGGAGAAGGAGAAGAAGACGAGCACCATTCGGAGTTTTTTCTCGCGTAAGGACAAGAAGAAGACCACGGACGACGACGATGAGTCTTTTGGCAAGAGATCGATGGATATCGTTACAGAATCTCAGGACCGAGAGAGTCGCGAAAGCCGTGAGAGTCGGGAAGAGGAGCCGAAGGAACCGTTGTCCCCGAGAGGCGATGGCCCCCAACGGAGCACAAGCAAGCTCCAGAAGCAACAGCCGAGAGTCGAGCCGTCTCCTGCGAGACTCAATGGGGCGGCAACGCCGCAAAAGTCTGCTACCAGGGAGCTTTCCGAATTCATTTCCTCCGAGGGCCGCCCTAACAACGTCTCGAACGTACCTCCCGCTTCTATGCGCATTGTGGAGGATGATTCTTCGGATCCAGAACTCTCTGTTCAACAGCAGCGGATCAAGTCTCCAGAGACGACTCGATCACCGCCCCAAGAAAAGTCGACCCTATCCAAGATCATCCCGTCGAGGAGTGGCAATAGTGAACCGAAGCCGCAAAAGGTCACCAAGGCGAAGTCTCGAGTTGAACTTGATGACTTTGACTCTTCCGGGGAGGAGGTTGAGTCTGCCGAGCCACCTGTGCAGCAGCAGGCACATCAGATTGTCAAGGAAGAGAAATTGGAACGGCCTTTGCCTGGCGCCTTCCCTGACAGCTACATGAGCAATTTGAGTGCTGCCAGCGCTCAGACGGATAAGACAATTACTCCTACGCAATCTCAACAGCCTCAGCCTCAGCCTCAGCCTACCGCTGTTGAACGCGAAAAGGATAGACTTTCCGAATCTCCCGTGCAAGTGTCGCCGGTCACTTCGCATAACCCTCCTGCGCTCATGGTGGATACTTCCAGTCAAGAAGGCCACTCGACGTCACCATCGCCAGAGCTCATTGACGCTGAGGAGGCAGGCAGACATCGCGCTCAAGATTCGATGACTGCCAGCTCAACATCCACGGGTGGCAGCACTACCGGTAGCAGCTGGAATGATGCGAAGCTTCGGGCATTTTTCGATTCGAGCTCGGATATCCGAGATATGCTGGTCGTTGTTTACGACAAGAGCGAGGTGGCGCCTGCTGGACCGGAACACCCCGTCGCAGGCTCTTTGTTCCGCGAACAGAATGCCAAGTTGGCGGAAATTACAACAGTAAGTCGAGATACACAAGGAGTTCCGTGAGCTTTCGAACTGACATTTGTATAGCAACTTGACAACATGCTTGGCGACTGGCTGGCACGCAAGCAAAGACTTCGAGGCACTGTATAAGGCCTCTTTACGATCATCATGTTTAACAGACAGCGAAAGTGTAAAATACCTTTCTTGGCTTTTTGACGGCGTCCTGGTACAGGCGGTGGGATTGAGAAGGTTTATGGATTGATGGACGACACATTGAAACATGGTCGCTGATATGAACCTTAGCGCCATGGATACTTTGCGCGCGCGTATGCATTTCGCAGTTGTTACTTCTTCTTGAGATGCGTGGACATACCAAGGTCTTCACAGAGGGGTGTCTTGAGCTACCTCGAAACCCTTGTTTTTTCTTCTCTTCCTTTTGTTTAGAGACACGATGCCCACTCGGAGCGTCGTGGCATGGACATGGACACTTTGCATTGGGGTCATCCATCGCGCCGCTGGTGTGGCATTGAGGCGATAGAGACAGTTGAGACGCAGTGCTGTCTAATACCATTTGATTGTCTGTCTTGAAGTTACCAGGGATTCTTGTTGCAACTGAAGAAAACGACAATGTGGCATGTGCAAAGATGAATGTGATCAAATACTCCCATCTAACGCTGCGGAAGCACGTATTAGGAACCTATAATTCCGTGCTGTACGTAGTATGGATTTGGTGGAATTGAGACTGGCTCAGTGTAAAGATGCGAGTCCCTATCGTTGGCCGCGGTCCGCAATGGGCTGGGGTTGTGGATTCAGCCTACCTACAGCCAACTGCCGTTCGTAGATCATCCGATCTGGGGAAGCGCCGGGCGGGACCCCGCATTCCGCATTCCTACCCGCGCCGACCTTAGTCCTCCTCGACTCGTATGTTCACTCAACTTATTGCTCATCCATCAAATTCATCAAAGCACGTTGCTCATTCATTTTCTCATTTCTCTTTTCTGTTTCGAAAGCCCATTCACTATTCGATTAGACAGATTATCAAGCAGCCTACGTCATTGACACTCGCTCCTCCACTCATGACGAAGCCGTAATGCCGAATTTATGGACAATCCTCTTTGCATTCGTAACCGGCCAATGGGATGTCATAAACCCACATTGGAGAGGCAGCAGCACGCCTCGTGATGAGTCTATTCGCCGCGAGGAGGTGCCCAGCTGGCACCGACATGTCCGGGCGAGCGAGTCCAGGACGATTTACCCGGCGCGGGTGATTCCCGACCTCACGCGCGGCGACGTCGCTAATCCGTCGGGATTAATCAACGGCGAAGGCGGGCCCACGGTCTTTACTCGTGACTCGGCGGGAGATGAGGCACCCTCCGTGACGGTCGACTTTGGACAGAATACTGTGGGTATTATTTCAATTTCCTTTGCCGGGTCGTCGTCCTCGTCTACTTCCGGAACCGTGGGTCACGAAAACGATGAGAGAAAAGACCAAGAGGACAGCAGCAGCAGACCCGGCATCAGACTAGCCTTCTCCGAGACACTACAGTTCCTGAGCAACGTCAGCGACTTCTCCCGCTCCTACAACGGCGACACAATCACACCCGGCAGCGACCAAATCGCAGTCGCCAAGGACAACTACACCTGGACCGCGAAACACGGATGCCAGTATACCAACGAACAAGGCAAAGGCCAAGTCTGCGCAGACGGCCTCCACGGCTTCCGCTACCTCCGCATCTACCTCGACGCCCTCCCCTCCGACGCGCCGCACACAACCCCACAAGGCCAGGTCAATATCTCGTCGCTGTCCCTAGCGCTCTCGGCCTACCACGGCACGCCCGGTACCTTTCGGGGCTGGTTCGAGTGCAGCGACGAGGAGCTGACGCGGTGGTGGTTCGACGGGGTGTACACCAACGACCTCTGCGTCGACGAGTTCCGCGGCGCCGAGGACGCGGAGCCCCGGGGCGCGGCGAGCGAGACGCTCGAGGGGAAGATTGTGCTGCACGACGCGCCGAAGCGCGATCGCGATCCGTACGTCGGGGACCTGGCGGTCGCGGCGCTGACGGGGTATGTTTCGCATGGGAATGGGATGTTGAGCGAGGCGAGTAGGAATGTATTGGTGGATTTGGCGGTTCATCAGAGGGGTGATGGGTGGATTCCGCCGGCGAGCATGTGAGTTTTTTTTTCCCCATCTTCTCTCCTTCATTTTTCTTCTTTGTACTAGACGCTGCTTAAGCCATTTCACCTGGGAAACTAATGCTTGGGACGGGATGTGAAGTATGAACTACACGCTTCCCTTGTTCGACTACCCCCTCTGGTGGGTCGTCTGCAGCCACGACTACGTCTGGTACACGGGCGACGTGGAGTACATCTCAACCTACTACGCCAACCTCGTCGCCGTTCTAGACGGATGGTACGTCTCCGTCACGGACCCGGAGACCGGGCTCGTGACCAAGGGCCTGAATGGTACCTCGGGCTACGGCGACTACGCTTTCCTGCCGAGACAGGGGCCAGTGACGTACTACAACGCGCTCTACGTCTTCGCGCTACGCCGGGCCGCGGAAATGGCGGCAGAGATAGAAAAGGAAGGGGACGCAGAGCGGTGGGTAGCGAGGGCCGACGACGTCGCCTCCACGCTGGCCAGACGCAACTTTGACACGGCGAGGGGCGCGTTCTGGGACGGGACGGACGGAGCCGGGGAGTTTGTGGCGGCACACGCGCAGGACGGGAACAGTCTCGCCATTCTCGCTGGCGGCGTGGTGGACACGAGTACGGCGAGGGGCATCCTGGCGTACTACGCCGGCGCCGCGTCACGGACCTACGGGAACGCGTTTTACGACTCGGATGCTGTGGGCCAGGGGTTCAGTCAGCGGGTGTACGCCTTCATCTCCTACTTTGAGATGGCGGCGCGGTTCGCGTCCGGGGTCGGGGAGACGGCCGTGGAGGAGATGCGGAGGTTGTACGGGTGGATGGCGGGGCAGGATTCGGGCGTGACGTTTTGGGAGGGGATCGGGGGGCCGGATGGACGGCCTTACGAGGACGGGTTCACGAGTATGGCGCACGGGTGGTCTACGGGTGTTGTGCCGCTGATGAGTGGGTATGTTCTCGGGGTGAGGCCTACGGGGCCTGGGTTCCGGACGTGGAGTGTTATTCCTGAGGTGAGCGGGTTGAAGTGGGCGAGGGGTGTTGTGCCGACGCCCGAGGGGGAGGGGATCCGGGTTGAGTGGGAGGACTTTGGGACGGGTGAGGGAGTGCAGTTTAGGATTGTTGTGTGGGCTGCGAGGGGCACCAGGGGCGTTGTTGGTGTTCCTGTGAGGGTGAGGGATGTGGTTGTTGATGTTGGCGGGAGGGTTGTGTATCGTGGGCGTGACGGGGTTGGGGCGAGGTTTGAGGGGGAAAAGGTTTGGGTTGAGGTTGAAGGGGGAGATGGTGTTGATGGGGTGGCCATTTCTGTTCGACTTGTCGAGGAAGGTTTGTGAAGGGTGAATGATCAATCCCGTTGCCTGCCCCGAACAACATGCCAATCCAAATGTGGCAATAGTCCCCACGATCGTCAATCAGGAAGTGATTAATTATATTGACTGTAAATTGGCGTTGTAGGAGGAAAGCTTGACCGGAGAGTTAAGCAGTACCAAGGCCCCCGGGTACTTTGATAGTATCGTGAACCCACTCGAGTCAACCTAATTTAGACTTCTTCCAGACTCAAGGGAAACTCCACTCTCTAAATTGTAGATCTCTTCTGTACTATGTTACCCCGTGCTATCGGGGCCCCCGCGGACCGCTTTCAGACCCAACTACTCATAGATTCACCGGAGCCTCGCCGCCTACGACCGACCCGCCCCGTCTCCTGGTAATCCGCCAAGACTTCACGATGGAGTCACTACGGAGGCCTATTTACATTGACTCAGCATCAATACTCACCGTCTTTCCAAGTAATGTGACAGGCCTTCGGGTAATGTGCTAGGTTTTCCTTAAACCGACCCGGACGCGGACTTAAGCCTCATTCACAGGTCGCGGAGACTCCGACAAGCTGACGTCCTAGACGCTAGAACCTCTTCACGATAACTGCATAAGGAGTCATGTGAAGTATTTGTTTTTTTTTTGTTTTTTTTTTCATTTTAGGCACTATGTGCGTAAGAAATCTCACCTTTTGCAAATGTCTCTGTACGTGATTGCCCTGTAATAGTGTATACTAGTATATACATATCTCTTTGACTGTATACTGTATGTACTAGGACCCTTCAACGAGAGTAGAGCTTTTGCTGAAAAAGGTCATGTGGAGTATAGACTCGAAAAGACACCGGGATTTACTCCATCACTGACACAAGTCAGGAGGATTGACTTCCGTATCTCTTCATTACCGGTCACTCTAACACGCATACCCCAAAGTTTGAGGGTATCCCAATGCAGAAATGGGCAGGCGAATGCATCCATTTGAGGATCTCGGTGGACGAACAAACCGGCGACTTTGAGGAGAACAGTAAGGCATCTTTGCGGGATATAACCATCTTCTGCGAGTCTCGATCGAATATAAATACAGCTGCCTCTTCCCCTTTCCTCAGACAATCATCAGCACAGAGACAACACCAGCTTCACTTCCGCATCCATCTTCGTCACCATCCCAAAGACCCAAGCCAATCCTCTTCAAAATGGTCCGCATCATCTCCGCCGCCGTCGCCTTCCTGGCCTTCTTCGCCACCACCGAGGCCTGCGCCGGTTGGTACCAGTGCAAGTACAAGGATGGAAGCCACTGCTGCGTACGTTCACAAACCCCTGGCCCCCTACTCTCGATGGTCTTGGGTAGTGACCTTCGGCTCTCGTACTGACTTGGGGTTCGATAATTAGGTGATCGACAGCAGCCTCGGCGCCGGCGGATGCCCTTCCAAGTGCGACGGCGGCTCCAAGTGGCCCGCGGAGTGCGTCAGCCAGACCACCGGCAACTCCCGTACTGAGTAGGTTTTGAGAGAAAAAAGAACACACCCCCGACTGAAGAGGGTAAAGAGGCTAACATGAGACGTGTAGGTGCGGCAAATAAATTGCTAAAACTGCGTGTTCATGGCGGAAGTTCGCAGTGGCTTCTCGGCTTCGTGAAGTAGAGAGCTACGGCGCTGTTCTCAAGGCCATTGGGGTTTTCTGCTCGGGAGGGCGATTGGACCCGACATTGGGGGGAAGGGGGCTTCGCTCTCTGTCTTGGATGAGAAAGATAGTTGGGAGGGGGTTTTTGGCTGATTTGCAAATTAGGGGAGGAATACGCTTCATCTAGATTTCTCAGGGGAGGGGTACAAGTAGATCAGTTTGCCAGGTATACGCACGGCAAACGGTTGCCGACCTGTAAAATACAGAGCACAAATCGAACCAGGTGTTCCGAGTACGGAGACATAAGAAGGGAGTTGTCGGATTTTCAAGGTGTCAATTGACGTTGTCCTCGCTTCCCGTATTGGAGGCGGACGGCTATATGAGTGGCCGTTGTCCTCGTGAGCTGTTCATCCTCGTTGCCACCAGTCAGAGAGCGACTGTACTGCGCAAGAAGTAGAGAGCTTCATCGGTGTTGCAAGATCATGTTGCGGGGCGCCAGCTTTCGGGAGACTGAAGCCCGTTTGATGAGACCTGGACTACGATTGCGTAGACGTAGGTGTATATAACTTGCCCACTCCAACGAACCTTCTGAAACCCCTGGAATAATTCCTGATCCTATACGTAAAGACGGATTCTCCCACTCGCTTCTTGAAGATGCAGAGATTGAAGCTGTATTCCCACCAAGCCACTTGCCCTGGATATAATCCCAATATGGGGCTTTCTGGCTTGACTCGAGTAGATCTTTCTTCTTGCTGTTCTTCTAGACCCAACTATTTACATACATGGCAATATGGATAGTGTCTAATTTTCGGTTGCTTGCAGACATTCCATCGCGGACCTCCATCTCGAAGCCTCAGATCAAGCATAACCCATAGGTCTTGTTTACACTGGGAAAAAAAGACTATAAACACTTGTATGATGACTCGAACCCAGAGCTCAACAAAACAAAATAAGCCACCGGGGGTCGAGTCCCTTTGTGTGTGGTTGAAAGTGATCAGTCGCAACTACTGCACCAGAAGTCTCCTCATCCGATGGTCCTAGGAGGACGAAAACAGTTTTCTCATATGCCTACCTACGTTCCAATAGTGGAGCCTGTCTTCCGGAATATACGCCGCCCTTTCTCTATGTATATTCGCATTCCCTACTTCCCGTCTCACCTGTACAATCATACATACTGTTCTTCAAGCGGGCCATTGTGTGGTCTGCCGACGGCTGTGGGGTTGAGAGTTTTCAGCTGCCACGACTTCAACATTAACCCGAGTCCTCTTATCAGTGTTTGGGCACTCAGCACTTGGACATCCAATATATGGATATAACCACGGGGCTGATAGGCATCCCCTCGACATCACCAGCAAGGGTACACATGCACTGCAAAGTTTGTATATAATCTCCAATGAAGGATATGTGCATTACTCTAAGGTACCTTAGTTGTCGTCTATATTGTTCAGCTCTTGAGAGCCTAATACTACTAGTTATGTTGGTACGGTGCCGTGGCACATGAATTCGTTCGCTGTTCCGATCATTACTCCCAAAAACGCCAAGGCCATGCAGGCTCCCCAATCAAGGTATAATAGATACTCGACAGTTGATTACACAGGTATCATGCAAACAGGTCGAAGCCGGCAGAATTGAACACAGGGCACCAAACTCCCTCTTCCACCCTAGACGTTGCCTCATCGTTCCGTCCAGTCCGCGTCTCGTCAATGGCCAGACCCAAAGGTCCGAACAGTCGTGAATCTTTTCTTTGCTAACTCCAAATTTGGAATGACTCTTGCTTTACCGAAGGCGCATCTTGGCATCCTGAACTCCACGAGCGATGACATCCTCGAGCTTCCAGCGGGGAGCCTTGTACATGCCCTCCGTGCCGTTCGCCTTGCGCCACTCAGCTTCCGTCTCGGGAGTGATGCCTTCGGGAAGAGGCTCCTGTCCGCCAGCAATACCAGTAGAGAATCTGATCTGAAGTTGATCGGCAACCTCGTCAACGGCAGCCAGGAGTCTGTCAAGATCCTCCTTGTTGTGGGCTGAAGAGACGCAGAATCGGACACGCGAGCTAATAAGAGGCGTTGCGGGGTAGCCGACAATAACGACGGAAATCTTGCGCTTGAGCATGGCGTGACTGAAGGCGGGCATCTTTCCGGGGTTGTAGAGCATGACGGGGATAATGGGGGAATCATCGTGACCGTAGACGATGAGACCGAGGCGCTTAAGACCGAGACGTAGGTAGCGAGAGTTGAAGGCAATACGTTCCAGGCGCTCAGCCCCCTGGCCGGGGCAGAGCTCGCCGGTGATCAAACGGAGAGAGGCCAGAATTTGCATGAGGACGGAAGGAGCAGGCGACTCGCCAAGAGTGGTCGCGGCGTTGGAGCTACGGAGCTTGTCGATGATGCTCTTGTCAGCGGCGACGTAGCCACCATTGGCACCGAAAGACTTGGTAAGAGTGCCCATGAGAATATCGACACGGGCGGGGTCGATACCGTAGTAGTCGCAGACACCACGGCCACGAGGCCCGACGGCGCCAATGCTGTGGGCCTCATCGATGAAGAGGTAGAACTTGTACTTGTCCTTCAATGCCATGACACCGGGGAGATCGCACATGGTGCCCTCCATAGAGTACAGACCTTCGACGGCAACCAGGATCTTCTTCCAAGGGCGGTGGGTGCGGGGCTGACCCTGAGAAATGGCCTCCCGAAGCTTGCGCTCGAGATCGACGACATCGTTGTGCTTGAAGGATGAGATGACTGCACCGGAGAGACGAGCACCGACTCTGATGGAAGCGTGGTTGAGCTCGTCAGAGAGAATGAGGCAACCCTTGGAGACGAGGGCGGGGAACGAGCTAGCGTTGGTGACGAAACCCATGGAGAAGACCATGGAAGCGGGCTTGCCGACGAAGCTGGCGATTTCCTTCTCGACCTCCAGAGCCAAGTCCGAAGTACCGACATCAGCGCGGGGGCTGCAAGTGCTGAGAGAGTATCTCTTGACGCATTCCTCAACAGCATCGGCACAAGGGCCCTCCGACTGCGCGAAACCAAGGTAGTTGTAGGAGCTCATGTTCAATGTCTCGGTGTGTGTGCCAGTGTAGTTGTAGGTTCTGTTGTAGTCTCTAGACTCGCGATCCATGAGGGTAATGTAGCGGCCGGGAACGCCGGTGATGGGTCGTGCGAAGCAGTCGTCAATGCGCATCTTCAGACGACGAACGTAAAAGTTGTCAAAGTCCTCGTTCAAGGGAGCGTATCCATTTTGGGGCTTGAGAGCCTGGTAATGCTTCTTGTCGCCGAAGCGCTTGCCAAAAAAATCGCGGGCGTGGCCGAAGAGAATGAGAAGCAGGTAGCTGATGTAGGTAGTGAGGATGTAGTAGTAGGGCGGCTCATCGATGATGGGCGGGTCCAAGGGCTTGCCATCGTTGGACTTGCTCACGTATCGGTGGGTAGGGTGAAGGAGAGGACCGAATTGAGCATCGAAGCGCCTCTTCTTCTCCGTCTCGACGGCTGAGGGAGGCGAAAAGAGGGTTGTAGGGGGGTCAGTGGTGTCGGGCTCGCCAGCGGTGGCAGTTGAGAGCGAAATTGTAGGCAGGGAGATGGTGGAAGGGGTGATTTGGGTGGACGAGATGTTTTGCTGCTGCATGGCGAGGAGAGCTTGCTGGGCAGTCTGGTGGTCCTTATCCTTAGCGCCCTTGGGGGAGGTAAAGAAGTTGGTGATGCGATTGCCGGAACGAGAAGGTCTCCTTTCCTTCTCGGAGAGCGGCATGGCGGGTGAATGAGCGTTGGAGAAGGGATTCGCAATTCTACGGGGCATTGCTGAGAAGCGCGTGGCTGTCTATGGCCGACTCAGTGGCGATTGGAATAGGGGTATTCGAAGTCTGCAATGGAGCAGGAAAAGACCGAATTGAGGGAGAGAACGAGGACGAAGCTGTTTTCCTTGACGAAACCGAGAATTGATGCGCTGTGAAGAAGAAAGACGATCGGTCAGCACGAAATGCAAGTCTGACGGGAGGCCCGGATGTTGTGGAAGAGATAACAAAAATGGTTGGTGGTTTGAGAATTAGGGAAATTGTCGGTCAGAGTGTCAGTGGCGCACCCGCGGTCGCAGGCACAGAGTAGGCGACCACTAAGATGAGCGCGCTAGAAGTGCGAATAGCCAAGGGCTCACCTCCGACTTCTTGCGGCGGTTTGATGGAAGCACGAAACAAGACACAGATGAAGCGCTAACAAGACGCTTGGGGGAGCCACAGAGGCTATCGAGGCGCCGGAGTCCTCGGATTGGGTTGTTTTTGGAGGAAAGGTGACGATGATGATGATGATGATGAATTAACGGTCAAGCACTCACCAAGAAAGGCTTTAAGCAGCTGGTGCTCAAGTGGCCGAAAGTTGGAGGTTGGATATACAGTCGTGTAGGTCCGAGGAAATCTTTTTTTTTTTCTCTTTGGCGACTTCTTTTGCTTTTGCGATTGATCAAGTTGTGAGAAAGCAAGAAGTTGAGGAGGCGAAAGCGAAAAGGGGGTTAGGGGGGCGCGAGAGAGCAACGAGGATGCAATTAAGAGGTCGTGGCTCTGTAGTGGCTCAGGGCGAGAGTTCCAGGTTTGGTGCAAATATGAAGAATGGGGTTTCCCGTTGAGAAACAGAAGATGCAGACGGCAAAAGGTGGTGAACCGAGCAAGTCTCGCAGAATTTGTAACAGCTGCAAGGGGCTGCAACTGCAAGGAGTGAGTGCTGAGGAGGATGGAAACTCGGGAGGGAGATTTGTTGGAGATGGCGGGAGCGAAAGAGGAAAAGGCAAATTGTCGATTTCGGCTTGTCGCGCGATGGGATTGGACCGTGATTTTAGGTAAAATTGGTGCGGGTGGGTGCTGCAGCTGTTGCACTGAGGTGAGGCGCGTTGATGAGCGATGAGCTAAGGTACTTCGTAAGGTACGGAGTACGTAGACGCAGTGATGAGGTAAGGACCTTGAAAGTGAGGTGACTTTTTTCGAGTGTGTTGAGAGTCGAGACAGGCAACCTGGAAAGGTACCTTACTTGGTGGCCTAAGTATCCCAACGGCGAAAAGCAGGTGACGAGGTACCTATGGCGTCGAAGTGGTGTCTGGACCTCTCTTCTCGATCGATGCAGGCCTGCGATTGGTCTGCTGTCGGGCTGTTCGGGAAGGCAGCTCCAGAGTCCAAGGGAAGGTTAGGACGGGGAATGAAAGGAAGGAACCACAGGATAATGTGAGCTTGGAGAGGAAGGAAGGGGAAGAGGAAGAAGGAGAAGAAGAAGTCTGAAAAGGAAAGAGGGCACAAGTTGGGAAATAAAGGCAATGACCCTGACGAGGAAGGAAGAAGAAAAAAACACAATACGGATAATGCAGAGGAGATCCACGACGGTGAGGAAAATTACCGCGTGGACGGGCTGTACCTTACTGTGTAGCATCCGTGCCTTCCAGGTTGTATGACCCTAGTACGACAGCATGTTATCAAAAAGGTACTTTTGGAATGCACATAATAAGGTGCAGCCTCAAAGTATCTTCCCCCCCATCCCGTTGTGATGATTAATGGGGCTCTCTGCCCACCGCGCAACTCATGTGGAAGCCGCGATGCGAGTGACTTTTCTTCCTCTCTTCCCCGTTAGCGCGTATCATTTCAATTTCGAGGATCGACTCCCAGGTCTCATTCTCGCACACCTCGACGAGTCTTTTTTTTCTTGTCTTTCTTCCCGCTTCTGACCCCTGGCCTCCCGACACGTCCGGGTTGCCCGCTGTTCGTCTTTCTATTGCACGGTCCTTTTTTTCTTTCTTTCTTTCTTGTCTTGCCTCCAATTGGCCTGTCTCTCTATCCGTACCTCGCCTAGAATTCCTACTGTTAGACTCACGATGATCGCTCTCTTGAACACGCACATAGATATCACACACCAGCATTTGGCCCCCTAGCCCAACCGCTAATGCCTACTATGCTGCTTGCCTCTGACATTCAAGCGAGGCTTACAACTTTTGGCTCCTGATCATCCTTATTCTTGGATTTTCACTCAATGTCCAAGTGTCAGACCCCCTGTGCGGGCCCTTCCACAAGCAACGACACAACGAATACTCCGTACCCTACCTGATATCCACAACCTTGTCTGCTATGCTCCGGCCAGTCTTCGCGACTAACAACTCACCTCATTTTACGGTTTGCGGCTTGCGGCTTGCCTTGCTCTGGCCGAACCACGTTTGCTGCATCTTTGATCCACTACCATATCCACCCACCCAATGTGATCTCGGCTGTTGGGCAAATCCCGCCTGGCCCCGGCGCGTTACTCAACTCGGCACCCATCCAGTCAACCATTGGCACCAAGCAGCAAGCAGGAAGCAACCATCAGATCACGCGCGGGAAAAGGGGGAGGGGCGAATCGAAGCCTGACAGGCTGCCCGGACGACACGGCCGAGACGGACGCACCGGACTCTCGATGACTGATGATCGGACAATTCTTTCTTTGCAGTCGCCGTCCCTCTTCCAAGGACCAAGATTCCCTCACCCGCCTTCGCTCTCGGATGCTCTGGAGTTCGCAACCGCTCTAGCATCAAGCCATGCCGCCATTGAGCATTGGCATTGCTTCGAGGCATAGTCATCCGCTTCTTCGTCTACCCGACCATGTCATCAAAATGCGACCCTCGGTATCCTGTACTAGTCCAGCCTACGCAGATCCCGCGAGGCTTTCACTGCTCCACGTCCCAAGCTCTGCTGTGCATGACGGGAAGAGCTGAGCTAAAGAGCTTCCAAGTTCCCGCCAGTGCCGTTAACCTGTTCTCCCCCGGCTATTGCTACCACTACAGGACCCTGTCGTCGCACAATTCATCGTCCAACGGCCCGCCTTTGGCCAAACAGTCAGAATTCACCTTCACCTCCCGCCGCCCTATCCATGGTTCCAAGTTGAGTCGCCTGCCAGCCTTGCTAAGCCAGCGAAGCACTTCACCATGGAACCCCCTTGTTCCCATACTTGTCGACAGCCCTCCTCCTCACCTTACGCCGTCCGATGAATTGTCTGGAAGGGTCAAAGTGACGTTATCACCAAAATAGTTGCGTTGGACGTGTCTTTCCGGCAATGCATTCGACACAATGCATACAGCTATTTGGCCCATCTCTGCCCAACTCAATGCTGTTGTCAATACCCTCGTCCACTAGTGCCTTGGACATAATGGAGCATCGTTTGCCCTGCCAGTCGGCTTCACCGACGGTTCAACAAGTGACTTGACCCCAGCAAATCAAGGCACTCAAGGCACTCACTTGGCTGAACAGTTTCTACGTGAGGTCCCATCGCATAACCATATTCTGCGTGCACAGGGCGCCCTCGACTTTGGCGATGGAAGCAAGACGTTGCAGAAGGCAAAGAGAGAGAAAAGCAACCAAGGCGCTCGGATGGCCAGTTGGCAATGGGTCGAACGAACCAGAGGCGCAGCGCATGTCTCGCTTTTTTGACCGTTGACTTGGGACACAACGTTGGGTAACACGAGCTCGAAATGGGACAGCACGAATGGTCATTTAATTCGAGACTCGAATTTCCATCAACGGCTTGACGATATGCCGTTGCTTCTTTGTTACACGTTTGTATTCTCCGCGACCCTTCAATCTTCAATAGCAGTCATCGACCCACCTGCAACGTACGGCATATCGGCTAGTCTCCCGAGGCCTTGGTGACATTTGTTGGCCATCTCGATCTCTTCGATGACCGAATCGCGTGTTGCGGTTTCGCCAGATTATGATACTAGGAATCTTGGGTGCGGCCAATGACATTTCACACAATCTCCCGTCTGCAGTGCTTGTTTACCCGTGTAACAAGGTCCTCGACTGTGGGATTGTGTGAGCTGTCACTGCACCATCTTTGATTGAGGCCCGTCGACTTGCAGGCTTCTCCCCAGCATTGGGTCCCGTTCTGAGACGTCTTCCCAGTCCGCTTGGACAACGTTATCGATATGAAGCGACAGCGATAGCGCAACACTGATCGAGTCCAACGAGACGCATCGAAGGGGAGGGTAGAGGAGGGGGGCGCATTGGTGCACCAGCCACAGAGCGGAATGGGCGAGTCTCTGGGTTCCCAATGCCATGAACGCCTCGCTCAAGTGCCTGAAGCCGTGAAGGTCCTTGCCAAGGTGTGCCCTGCATAGCCTCATGTGCCTCGATGAGCTGGACTGTGGGGAGCGTCTGCAAGTGCTCTGTTGTTAGTTCTAGAGCTTACTCCGTACACTACAGGCTCGCCTGTCGTACCAGTCTTTTTTTACCAGATGCAGGTACAGCGTCAAACAGCACGACTACTGTCCATGATCCACGGGTACCTTAGCTAAGGCAGAGCACAGTTCACCACGGTCCTCGTTCTCAGCAGAGCGTCCATGAACTGCGGTGTTTGAGATGTCGAGGTTCGTCAAAGGTTCTCCGAAGACAAGAACAGGCGAGCAACGAGCCATGACCGAGCTCCAATGCGAAACGGAAGCACAGTCAGCTGGCCACACACAGTATCTGAGAAAAGAAGAGTTGATGTGGAAATTGGACCAAGCAGACTAAGCTGACGATGAGCTGCTTGCCCTCCCTCGCCGATGTGCGGTGCAGCAGATTCCACCCCCACCCCCGGACTCCGGTCCAGCAGATTGTTCTGGTACTGCGTCCTCAACCCTTTTTCGGAATCTTCCTGCGGAACTGCATCCTCGGATTGCGACGGCCCAACTCTTCTCCCTCCACTCTGGCCGGAATCTCTCGACTCTCACTTTGGCGCGGTGCTGCACACAATTTTCGAAAACATTTTCTTCCCCCTTTTTAACTTGACCACCATCGTCGCCGTGATACCCAACATCTAGGTCCCATTTTGAGAGCACCGACTGCCTCTTCCGTCTCTCATCGTCTCAATTCCCTCCAATTCATCAATCCGCCCAGCATGACCATCACCAGTGTCACGCGCAACGAGCTCTGGCGGCACCCGGACCCCACCTCGACTCCCATGTGGGCGTTTCTTCTCCGGGTGAATCAAAAGTATGGACTCGAACTGGCAGACTACCCCGGTCTCTACAAGTGGTCCGTCGAAAACGTGGCAGAGTTCTGGGAGGAGGTCTGGCATTCTGTGGGCATCACCGCCTCTAAGCCCTTCGACAAGGTACGCTGGGCCAATGCTAGTCGTCAACTCACCCCAAACTCAACTCAACCTCATCCTCTATTTGCCCTACTTATGCTTGGCGCGCCTTGACTGCCAATCTTGAAAGATAGCAGGCAGAAGGTAAAAGAGAAGGAGGTTGTGTGACATCAGTCTGAGAGGAAGGGCTCAAACTCTACGCGAGTGCCAGAGACAGCGAGCAACAGCCAGAGGGAGACACCATCAAAGTCGCCAATGCCATCCATGGTCCTCACCAGTGTCTTGAACCCTCGTCAGGACGCCCATCAAGAACCTTGATACTGCCTCGAGTGAGGCGGACAGCTATGTGGTCATGGCATACAGCTTTTGCATGACCATCATCCCCGAGCAATTGAGTCATGCCATGAGCCATTGTCTAGCCCATGGGAATGCCGATTTGCCCATCTCAACGCCTTCCCCCTCCTATACCGGCGCCCGTGCTGCCCCTCCAAAGATCACCTCAATCTCACTTTTCCCAGACCAATAGCTGATCCGGCCCGATGGGCCAACGCCCTTAGGTCCTGCCGCTCAACGCGCCCATGTACCCGCGTCCAGGCTTCTTCTCAGGAGCCCGTCTCAACTTTGCCGAGAACCTGCTCTTCCCCGCCAACGTCGCTGTCGACCCCACATCCGTCGCAGCCATCACCACCACCGAACTCGGCCCCTCCGTCTCCACAACATGGGCCGAGCTCCGAGACGCCGTCCGCCGATGCGCCGCCGGCCTCCGGGCTCACGGCGTTAAGCCCAACGACATTGTTGCCGGCTTCGTGTCCAACCACGTCCAGGCCATCATTGCCGCTCTCGCTGCTGCCTCTGTAGGCGCCATCTGGACTGGTATTAGCCCCGACAATGGTGTCAGCGCAGTGTTGGACCGTCTTGCGCAAATCGGGCCCAAGGTCCTCTTCGCCGACAACGGCACCGTGTACAACGGCAAGGAGTGGAGCAGTACCGACAAGACGGAGGAGATCGTCAAGGCCCTGATGCCTGAGGGCCTCGAGCTCGTGATTGTCATCAACAATGTTGCATGCGACCTTGCCATTGACGGCCTGAGAGCAACAGGCGTCGCAGTTGATGAGTACGAGTCGTTCCTCCAAAGGTCAGTCATCATCAACGCCTGGAAAAACTCACCAGAAGCCTCTTTACTGCATCCTGCTAACATCTTCACCCAAGCTCTCCCGATGAGCCTCTCAAGTTTGAGCAGCTTCCGCCTTCACATCCTCTCTACATCCTCTACTCCAGCGGCACCACCGGCCTGCCAAAGGCCATCGTCCACACCGCCCTCGGCACCCTCATCCAGCACAAGAAGGAACACGCCCTCCACGGCTCCCTCACCGCAAAGTCCCGCATGCTCTACTACACCACAACCTCGTGGATGATGTGGCACTGGTCCGTCTCCGCCCTCGCCGTCGGCGCCACTCTCGTCCTCTACTCGGGCTCCCCCTTTAAACCCCACGGCCACCTCTCCCTCCCCCGCCTCCTCTCCGACCTTCGCGTCACCCACTTCGGCACCTCGGCCGCCTACCTCACCGCCCTCGAGGCCAACGCAGTCTACCCCGTAAACGAGCCCGGCATCGACCTCTCCGCCCTCGAGGCAATCTACTCCACCGCCAGCCCCCTTCCGCCCTCCACCTTCTCCTTCGTCTACAAGGCCTTCCCCGCCAAAGTCAACCTCGCCTCCATCACAGGCGGCACAGACATCATCTCCCTCTTCGGCGCCCCCTGCCCCCTCCTCCCCGTCCGCGTCGGCGAGATCCAGTGCGCGGGCCTCGGCATGGCCATCCGCGCCGTCGACTCCCTCTCGGGCGACCCCCTCCCGGACCCAACCCACCCAGGCGACCTCATCTGCATCCGCCCCTTCCCCTGCCAGCCCCTCACCTTCTTCGGCACCGGAGGCGACAACAAATACAAAGCCGCCTATTTCGAGCGCTTCGCCGACGTCTGCGGCGTAAAGGGCGCGGTGTGGCACCACGGCGACTTCATCAAGATCCCCAACCCGGCCACGGGCTCGCTCGTCATGCTCAGTCGCTCCGACGGCGTCCTCAAGCCCGCGGGCGTGCGGTTCGGGTCCGCGGAGATTTACAACATCCTGACGCGCTTCTTCGCCGCCGAGGTGGAGGATGCCGTCTGCGTCGGGCGCCGGCGCGCCACGGACGCCGACGAGACGGTGTGTCTGTTCGTCGTTCCCGTCGCGGGCCGCGCGTTTGACGACGAGCTGAGGGGCAAGATTAAGAGTGTGATTCGGAGGGAGTTGAGCCCCAGGCATGTTCCTGGTGTTATTGAAGAGGCTGGCGGCGGGATCCCCAAGACGGGGAACGGGAAGAAGATCGAAGTTGCCGTCAAGCAGATCCTTTCCGGCATGGACGTCAAGACCAACGCCAGCGTCGCTAACCCCGAGGCCCTGGAATGGTTCCGCGCGTGGGCCGAGACGCACTAGAGTCTTGCGTCCACATATTTGACTCACCCGCTCGTTTCTTGCGTGCTACCCGTCTCCCCCGCGGTATATCTTGTTTGAGGGTTGTTTAGAAGTGGGAACTATATTAATCAGGTACAAGGTCGTCATGGGAGGGATCTAGACTTCATGAAGGGGAAAAAGAAAATTGCAATGTTTGGGCATATGTTGATCCAGGGATCTGAAGCTAAGCTAGAAAACTTATATCAAGTGGCATAGAAATTGAAAACAGTTTGGATTGACCAGGCTTCTCCCTCTGTACCTGTACCATCGTCACCCAGTTCAACCGCGTTCATGACCAGATATTCATCTGATAGGAGAGAAAGGAAAAGAAAAAAAAAAAAACATGTTGCCGAGTTCTCGGATCTCAAGCCGGATCGGCTCCGCCCGCATCGGAGCAAAGCGCCGAAAACCTCTCTCTCTCTCATTGAAAGATCTCCGGGGATCCGCGCAGGCCGTGGGGGGGGGGGGGGGGGGAAGAGAAAAAGGGGGGGAACCTTGAGGTCTTCTGAAAACAACCCCCCCCCCCTGCCCCACCTCCCTCTCTGCTCAGGGGAGGCGCCCGGGGGGGCGCGGGGGGGGGGGGGGGGGGGGGGGGGGGGACAAAGGTAAAAGGGTGTGTACTTATATGGAAATGAACCCCCACGCCTTCCAGTCTCGCCCTATCTCAGTTTTTCAGCCCCCAGCACTTACAGCCCGCCTATCCTACCCATCCCAAGAAGCTCCTCCCCTCTCCCCCCTTCGGAGCGGACCGAGTGGTCACAGGGGCCGTCCCGACAGTTTGGATACACCACACTGAGTTCGGTAGTGTGGTATGGAAGACTGACTGGGGGAAGGGGAGGGGAAGGGGGGGGGGCAAGGTTATGCTACAAGGTAGGCGTGAGAGAGAGGGCGTGGAAGTAGATCCGCATGTCCTTCCAATCCTTTAATCAACAACATGCCCTGCTTTGCTTCCGTGTTTCTACGTTCATCTCTTCAGCTGTGGACGTCAGAGGTTATATCTGTCCTCTGCTCTCTTCGTTCCGGATCCGTTATGGCCAGGTATTGATTCTTGTGGTAGGATAGAACTCAATCCTGGCCCTCTGTAGGTTACAAGGTTTCCAAGGTCTTCCGTAGACTACCATCCCGTACGGGAAAACATGCCATCAATCATCGGCAAATTTGTGAGGCCGATCGAACCCACATCACGTCTACCGAAAGGCGGCTTCACGATATCAACTCGCGCCCCTACAAGCAGTAGTGCCATGGATGCAGGATGGAAAGCTCAAACATATGCAAGCTGAGCCTGAGAAGTAAATTCATGAGGATCAAGATAAGGAGAAAACGCCAAACTGAGGTTTAAAAGTCTCATTGAATAACTGCTGTGATCTTCTCGACCATCAGGTTCAAACCATCTGATAACCATGCCCGATAACTCCTATTAGTATGCAATTCATCCACCATCTAAGCGTGGACTATGGTCCTTTGCTCAATTTTTTACTGCCGTGTCATGATGTTCCTTTTTCTCTCTGTCTTTTCTTTCGCACCACCCATGCGTGTATATGCCAGGAAGCACGAAATCACTTATCCAATTCTCCAATACCCATTATCATGCAGGGAAAACAGAAACACGCCTGATTGAAAAACACTCGAAAAAAAGATTACTGCTTGACGCTCGCCATACGCTTGGCCATGCTAAGTAGAAGGTTAGAATCATGTTCAATGGATTGAAGGGCGCTGGAAAACTTACAAGTCGTAGAAAGCAAACTGGCTAGGCTGGCTGCCAAACTGGTAGACGAACCTCGAGGCGAGGTAGCTGCCGAAGATGGCGCGCAAGTAGGAGTCGGGGACGCGCTCGATGATAGTGTCGAGGCCAATCTTCTCCAGAAGAAGGTTGGGGAGGGCGTCCTGGAGGACCGAGCGACGGATGGCTTCGTTCTTCCAGAGATCGGAGTGCTGGAGCTCCTCGTCCAAGGTGGTGATGGCGTTGGACAGGTTGTCGGAGAGGGTGCTGCGGGCAACACCGGTCTGCTCGTGTTCGCGCCAGATGGCCTCGAACTCAAGGCGGGCGTTCTCCTGAATCTTTGCCTGGACAGACTTGACGTAGTCCTTGTAGAATTGAGGAGCCTGGCCCTTGGCGTCGTGGCACATATGCTTGACAAAGTTCTCGTCGTCGAACGAGAGCGAAGCAAGAACCTCCAAGGAGGAAGACGTGACACCGCCCTTGTTGGCACTGGCATCCTTGTACAGGATACAGCCGGCCTCTTCCAAGCGGAGTTTGGCATCCTGAGTGATGAAGAGATTGGCGCCCTCAACCAGGTAGGGAATGGTCGACTTGCCGTCCTTGATGATCTTGTTAACCGAAATCAAGTCAATGGACTCGGGACGACCACCGCAGGGAACGAAGGAGTCGGTGAGACCAGTATCGCGCAAGTGATAGGTGTTGCGGAAAGATGTGCCGTTGGAGACAAACTCTCCAGTGGGCAGGTTGATGTTGTTGTCATCAACCAGCACGCGGTATCCATCCTTGGACAATTTGGACATGTCGAAGTTGACAATCATGGATCTTGACTTGGCAAGACGGAGAAGCTCTTGCTTGTCAAGTCCGTTGGGGTCAACGAGAACACCAGATCCGTCAACGATGGAAGTGTACTTCTCGGTGCTGAGAAGGATCTCGTTGCTGCCCAAGTCACCATCGGGACCGCCGGTCTGCATCTTCTTCACAGTCGAGGGATCGAGGTTGAGCTTGCGGTAGATACCGTTGACGTATTCACGGACAGACAGGGTCGTCATGCCGTAAGTGTCGTGGGGAATACCGCCCAACTTGGGCGACTTGCCAGTGAAGAATGACTTCCACCAGGGTGCGCCGCGGGCGCGAGCATGCTCAGTAGCCCAGTCGACGAGCTCTGCCGTGTTCTCATCGGGTCCCATGAAGATGATCTCCTCCTTGCCGTACAGGTCCACAAGCGGGTTCTTGATGCCGGGAGTCTGGGCAGGGAGCAGAAGGTCGAGGATACTGTCAATGTACTTCTCAAAGGCCTCCTCGGCGCGGTCTTGCATCTTGGGGTCAAGAAGGATGACACCCTTGGAACCGCCTTCGGGAATGTCCTTGTTCTTGCGCTGCTGGGTGCTGGCCAGGCCGTAGTTCTCGTCAAACAGGTTGCGGGCGTTGATGCCGTAAGCCTCCTTGCTGCGAGACTTGACGATGCGAATACCACCGCGGGCAATATCCTTGAAGCGCAGGTGAAAACCGCGCGACTCGGCGCCGATGACGAGGAACATGCCGTAGAGGCGCTTGGGGTATTCGATCTCAGGCAAGAAAGAGGGGTCCAGGCGGAAACTCAGGGCAACCTTGGTGGGAGTGAAGTAGTTGGTCTTGAGAATGGCGTTGTTGAAGACCCGGAAGGCGGTCATGACCATCTCCTCGTGCTCGTTGGAAACATCGCGAGTGATGCGCTCCTTGAGCTTGGCATCGGACAAGACCTCAATGGCCGGGGTAGGGGCGATGAAGTGACGGTCAAAGTCGGGTCCGACGGCAAGATGCACCGAGGCAAAAGAAGCGTAGAGGGCGCGAACAAGGCCCGGGTACGATTGGATGATCTCCAGAATGTAGTCGGGAGTGAAAGTCTCCGTCCTCAGACGGCGCTTCAGCTTGGACAGAAGTGCTGTGTGAGCCTGGTTCTTAGGGTCCAGGATCTCTGACAGGGAGATGTACTCAGAACCCAAACGGTTCAGGAAGTGCTGAATGAAAACCCAGACGCAGTGGCCGTAAACGGTCTCTTGCAGACTCAGCTCACCGGCAGTGAAGAGAGAGTGCAGCTTGTTCTGGGGAATACAGTACAGCAGGGAGATCTCCTTGGTAATCTGGTGGATCGACTGGTCCAACGATGGGAAGTTACCCTCGATGTTCATAGCGGGACGAAGGTAGATACTCATGACCGTGATACCGTTGGCAAATTGCTCCACGTACTTTCTGGAGCTGGTGACGCCGTAGTAGTGGTACAGGTCACTGAGAGCCGAGAACAGGCCACGGGCAGTACGAGAGCGGAAGGCAATGACCAAGCGCTTCTCAGGAGAGCCCTCAATGTCGAAGACCTCAATGACGGGGCCAGTTCTATTGACCGCGAGATCAATGATCTCCTGGTAGATCTGCTTGGTGTTGTTGGTGGCCTTCTGCAAGAAACCGTTGTCGGCAATGACCTCCAAACGGGTCTCGTGAGGGTCCGTTGTCTCAGGGCTCTGCTTGAAGAGACATTGGTAGACGAAGTAGCAGCGCAGGGTGGCCTTAGAGGTTGGTGATGCGCCCAGAACTCCAGGAGAGCGGAAGGTCTCTACACGGAACTTGGTCTTGCCAACATGGTCAAGATACTTGGCCTCGAGGCGCTGTTCGTAGCGGGGTCCAGCAATGGACGTCCTGCCGGGCTCGCTCGTGTCGATGTAAATGGCATGATCATGCGCCTCCATGTCAAGTCTGATCTCCTCGCGCTTGTCCTCGCGGGCGAAAGCGGCCACCTTGGCGGCGTACAGAGATGTGATTTGGCTGGCAATGACCTCGGGAACTTCAATCTTGAAGTAGACATCGTCGATGCCGAGCTCGTCGTAGAACCATGTGACTTGCTCCTCAATCAGAGCTTCTGGGATCCATCCGTTGCTCTTGATGAGCTCCTTGACTAGTTTTGCGCGTGTTAGTGACGCCCTCGACTTGGTTCCTGGACAACAACAAACTCACCCTGCTCCATCTGCTCTTGCTTGCCAACAAAAGTCGGCGCAATGTAGCCAACTGTTGCTGACCTCAAAACCCTGTGGCCGTTGCCATTTGAGCGAGAAGCCATGGGCAAGCTGAAATGTGTTGGCTGGGGAGAGGGGCCACGGCTGCTCTCTGCTGAGTCGGCCTGAACCTGGCCCAGCATCTTGTTACGAGGAGGGGCGGCGGTCGCCATGATGTCGCTGATTTCTTCGAGGGGGTCTGGCTCTGAAGAATACCTATCCATGGTAGGAAGGTCAGTATTGATTGACAAGGCCAACATTGTGGCGAGTAGCGAATCAACAAGATGGCAGGAAGAAGTAGCGTGATTATGGCGGGAGACGGTTTGTGGTGAAGAGGGAGAGGAAGACGAGTGTCAGGATGGGCGTCCCCAGGGTCTAAGTATGTTGACGGGGACAACGAGGCATCGCAGCAACCAGGAAAAGTTACATGATGTTTGTGAGTCAGTGTCAGACTGCTGGCAGGACAGCTTTGTCGAGCGCCCGTTACGTTTGATTGCGACGACCGGGACCGTCAATGGATCGTGGGGATCTAGAGCAGGCTTTCTTGCTCTGGACAATGCGGTCTGGGAATTGGACAGGGCCCGCAAGGTAGAACAGAAGTGCTGTGTTGTGGAAATGGAATCGCGCGCAAAGGTAGGAATCGAGAGAGCAACGGGAGCATTGAAGCTTCACCGCCGTAGGCTCGTGCAATGGGTGGACTGATAAGGGATGGGCAGGGGGAGCCAACGAGAGGTGAGAGGGCATGGGAATTTGGAGTTGGGGGAGGTGAACTCGGGCGGGCGTACCTTGCGTCTTCGGTAGACTAGCGCGATGCTGATCCGATTCAGATATACGGGATCAGGTAGGAAAGCAGATGCAGAGCTAACAATGGGCTCGGATAGCTGCTTCTTGCCGACTGTTGGTCGGTTGATCGGTATAGGGGTATAGGGAAAAGATAGAGGATGAGAGACACGATGTCTGGTTCCGGGGAGGAGTGCAGATATCGCGGGGCGTGGTGTTTGTTAAGTAGGACGTGGAATCTAGTGTAGGTGAAGCCGAGGTGAGTGACTGATGTCAAAGTCTCGGAGAGGTGATCCGGCGGGGCACTTTGACGGTAAGGTGCTTGGCCTGAGCTTTGTTGTTGACGGTTGTGGTGGTGGTGGTGGTGGTGGTGGTGGTGAATGACAGAGGAGCCGTGGGTTGTCTCACAAGCCAATGGCAAGAACAGGCTGTTTTTGACAGATGAAGACGGGATGAAAGGAGGCAGCGGATGATAAGAAGGGGGGCGTGGGCGTGGCAGGAAAGGTTCGAGGACGAAGTATCTCAAAACCTAGAAGAGGCCGATATATACGTGTTTTCCTGTGTAAAGAGGAAAGCAACCGCGGGCAGAGCGAGAGGGAGTTTCCTTGTAAGCGCGACTAGTGGTCAGCAGGACGTCCCGTATTGGAATTGTGGAAGCTATTGCCCATGACTTGTTGTAATATGGAAGGCCAGGGCAAATCTTATTCAGCTTTTCAGGTACGGGGGGAGCAATGTACCTTTTTTTCTTCTCTTGTGTTTGTTACAACCCCGAGAGTCAGAGAGAACAAGAAGAGGGTGATCGAGAATGCGTCAATTGACGTAAAGGTGGATGATGGGAATCCCGGGCAACACAGCCATCCGACCGGCTTGGGGTCAATTCGCTGGTAGCTGGTACCTTTTTGGTGAGTTTTGCTCAAGCCCCAGGGGGTGAAGAACTGAAATCGAGGACCGGGTTTGGGTCGATCGGTTACGTCTGGGTCAGAGGTTCTGGCCTTGGTTGGAATGCCGGTGGGGTTGCGACCTGCGGCCAAGAGGGGCCTGGAATCTTTCTCGCTGGATTCGAGAAGGAAGTGATGGCAATTCAGAGTGAGAGAAGTTGTTTCGTCAGATCCAGATCCTGGTTCAGCAAAGATACCAGAAATTCAGTCTGTGACTTGGTGAGATGTGGATGTGGCAACACCGAGGGGCGGGTTTCTGAGAGATAAGGGACCCTGAACTGAGTGAGAGTTAGCGCTCCCGTATCGACTCGTTTTTTGCTGCCTTCAGCTGAAAATAGCAGCAAGGCGGGCGGACAAGGTCGTAGCAGCCGTGGCCACAGGGCTGTGAACGGGCCTGGGGTGGTGGAAACTTGAAAGGCACAAGCAAGAGAGCAGCAATTGGGGGCGACACAACAGAACACCACGCCGCCGGGCCGGTTGCTGAGAGAGCTGGCTGACGGCTGTTGGCTGGGCTGTGTACTACAGGTGTGTGGCTGACGCGAGATAGGGAGCCCATAGGCGGACACGGTGAGGGACGCAATTTGGGATTGGTGAAGAGAAAGACGGGAGAGCTGCGTGTGTATGTTGTTTACCTTTGTGGTGGCTCAGAGATTGAGAGATAAGGCAGGTCTTATTTGGCCAGTAGGAACGAAGCCAGAGCGTGAGGGAGGGATGTAGGCAAAGAGTAACAGCAAGCGGGTAAATGCTGCTTGTTGGGTGAAGTTGTCTAACCTCGAGCTTTAGTTGAGGCTCTTGAAAGGGGGAGGAGGAGACGAGGATGAAGATGAGGATGAGGAAAAAGCAAAGTCGATCAGGAACTGAGAAACTCACGATCCAAGAGGCCCGGCTCAAGGCTTTATACTCACAGGTACTTGATGACTTGACAACAACAACGACGACGGCGACGAATGCTTTTCTGACTGCAAGAAATCAATGCCGGCCATTCTTTTCCCAGTCGAACTTTTTTCTCTCTTCTAATTCCCTCCTACAAGAGTACGTCTCTCCAAGTCCCTTCTTCCATGTACACACACACCCCCCTTGACCGGGCAGGTGACTCGCAAAAGACGGGAGACGTTGTGAAGGAAATTTTGCATATTTTCCACCCTCCAGGGCCTCCAGGGGAAGCACGTCGACATGCATCCTTGCAGCTCTCGCCCTTTCGAACGAAGCTCCCGTGGCTTCTCGTCCAGTGTCTACTACGAGTTGGATCACGATGATGACTTCACCCGCAGCACAAATGGCGAACTATTACCAAACAGAAACCGGGCTAAGCCGTTTCGGGTAGGCAGCAGACTCCAATTAGCCTTGCTGATTGGATCACAGGCTTACAGCTCGAGGGAAGAGAGAGGCGGGAAGGTACCTATTCCTTCTCAAGTTTCTCCAAGTATGTAGGTACGGAGTAAGGTAGGTACTACTGCGTAAGTATTGCGGTACCTGGCGGCGAAGGCGGCGCGGCGGTGGTGGTGTTGGCGAGTGCGACCGTCCCGGGCCTGGGTCCGCCTGTCCGCCTGGAGTAGAGGTACAGGAGGAAAGGGTACTTGCTCACCCTCATCGCTGCCGTATGCCCCATCGTACCTGACGGCGTAAGGCGACATTTTTGGCTGGGAAGCTGGGGCGGAAGCTGAAGCAGTGAGGCCTGGGAGCTGCCACATGGGGCACATCACATGCGCCAATGGAGGGGCACTTGGGGCACCAAGGAACCACCAAGGCCTCAAACATCCACTGGGAAGACCACGATGCCCTCCAACGGTACGTATCCAACGGTACGTAGATACTTCTTCCCATCAGATGTATCCGTACTTCCCTGTGCCGTTCTTTCTCGGTTATTCTCTCTGCAAAAAGGCATCGTGGGAAAGACCGAAAGCAGGTACAAGAGACTTGCCAGTGTACGTATCTGCAATTCTCCTTACATGTCACGGCTATTCGAGGCTCTTCAATCCACACAGCAGCGGTACACTTTCCAGTTTTTTCTTGCATTTTTTTCTCTCGCATCCTCTATTCGTAAGGATACCTTGCCAGGTACCTCTTTTCATTCGAGGTCCAAGTGTCGGAGCGGGCACCCGACGTCTCTTCAAACCTCATATCATACTTTTCTGTGTTACCCAACATGACCGGCCCGGTTGGATTGGGACTTGGGAGAGGGCACGAAAGGATGAAGCAGAGAAGAGCGCATAACAGAACCGATCTAAGATGAGCCATCTCGGATGCCAGGTCCAAAATGACAAGTCAAAGCAGCCAAACCCGATGGCGATAGCCTTCAACAAGGCATAAGGTCTTACTCACCGCAGGCAAATGTGTCAAAATCGGTATTGCCCAGCAGAGCCACACGTCCGGGCGGCCGGTCTCTCAGCGCGCGGCCTTGGATCCCGTGAGCTCTCGCAAAACAGCATTCCATGGGCCGTCCTGTGCGTACCCGGTTTACCCGCCGACCTGCTGCTTGCTGTGTTGTCAACTTGCTTCTGCTGTTGCATTGCACTCTCTAATCTCGTCAGTCACCTTCCCATTATCAAGACGCCCCGAGAGTTCGGCACTGGTAGCCGCCGTTCTATGTACAGACGAAACGACATGTACCCTCGAGATGATGTCTTTTTGCGTTTCTTTCCCAACAAAGCACAGGACTCGTTACGAAAAGACCGGTGACGGTAAGCGAAGGTACCTCTGTACTTTGGACAAGAAAGCAGATTACTCTGAAGAATACTGTCTATCACGCTGCGGGTAAAGAAACCCGTTTGAAAATTTGAACAAATCGTGAGTACTCTGTACCTCCTCTGTTTTACCGCTTATTCGCGTTGCAGCTCAAAACGCCCGCTTGTCAGGCGCCGGCCTTGCTTCGAGACGACTTCCCAGCCATTGCCCCTCTAAAGCCCCAGAAAAAAGAACCAACTTCGTCGTACCTTGTTCCATTGTAAGTGGTTTCCGATCATGTACCATGCTAGATACCCACGATACCTACTTTCGCAATACTAATGTACCTAATCCAAAGAGGCTTCATGTATCTTCTCAAGTACACATACGACATTTACCTCTTTGTTGTGTACGTAGTCGTCGTACCTCCCCTTGTGAATCACGGCATGATAACAACAAGTCCCCCGGCCGGCAACAGCTCAGACCTCATAACAAAAATATGGACACTAATAGCAACAGCCATGTTCGTCCAAAGACTATCAATCGCAACTGGATACGGACACAGGAACCGAGTTGTCTAACCCCCCCAGAAAAAACAACACCAGTCTCCCGCTCTTGTCTTCCATCGACCTCGTTAGGAACCGAGACTCTCTGCTTTCCACATTTCTCTTACCCCAGATCTTCTGCACAACTACATAGATCAACCAGCTCAGCCCTCCTTTTACACACGCACGCCCAGGAAGGCCCCCCAACAACAGTCTAGACCAGGACAAGAAGTAGAACCCCTGGGTCCAAGATCCGAGGGAGAATCAGTCAAGCCTGTAAAAAGATCACGGGACGGCAACAATGTTGGGGATGGCCCTTGACCCTTTCAGCCCCGAGTGGCCCGGGAGCGCGGCGGCTGATGTCTCCCTTTCCCCACAGCCGCTCTAGCATGGCTGTTGTTTGTTCCATCTGCCAACCGACGGGACCGGGCCCCCGAATCGTCGAGTTTCCATTACCCCCAGATTACTTGATCGTGCAGCCCGCGCCAGCGCCAGTTGCGACCCCGAGATGGCCACGGGACAGTCCGACCTGGCCCCATTGGGGAAGTTGGGAAGGACTCTGGATGATGGGAAACCTAGTTCGTTTGGACAATGCCCCGTTCCCTCTGACTCTTGCAGCTTGCGCTTCCTCTGCTTCTGCTTTACCCCAGCTTTTTGGTACCGTACCTTGGATGGTGTTCACAACTCACGATACTCTCACTCCCTTTTCGAGTCTCGACTTGCGTAACAACACAGTCTATTCCACAGAATCTAGCCACCCCAGGCCGGGGCCCCGACGATCCAAATTGATGCCCCGCGATCCCGCATCGCCATTACCAAATGGAAAAGCCGTTGTAAAACACTGCCGGTCTCCAGAGGTCCTGAACCCAAGACTCCTTTCGTCACGCGGTCTGACAAGGCCTTTTGTTTCGTCCAAATTCGATTCTTCTCTCCTCCTTCCGGGAAAGTAACAAGCACTGCGCTGTTCCCCCTTCCTGCATACTAATATACCATGTGGATGTTATGGGGTAAGAGTTTGGGGAAACTTGACAGGAAGCCTGGAATGGACGGATTGTCCAAGTCTGCACTTTCAGGACTGACTCTGTGGATTCGATGCTCAGTCACGTAGTTGTAAAGGTTGAGATGTGAACCATGTCCCCATTGGAAGGGTCAAGAGACACGATGTGTCACGATCTTTCTCTCACCGTCCCTTACCCCGATTCACCTTTTCAGTCCACCGACTTCTAGACTTCACACCTCAAGGTGTGGAACACATACACGCACGCACGCACACGTCCACATTCCCGCTGCCAAAAAGAGGGGGGTTGAGTCCCGGAGACCGCTTTACCCCAACAACGCCTCTAGTCGCTATTGACAGGAGTGAAGAGATCGTGACTCCAATAGCACAGCCACAAGGGGATGGAAAACTCGGATCGTCACTTGCCAAGGTGCCTTTCCCCAGATTTTTGCCAGGTCCCGTTCTCCTTTCTGCATTCCCCATTCCCCAGGGAAAGCTCGGGGCAAGTCAGCCGTCACGAGTCTCTAGCTCGACCACGGACCAAGGAAAGGAAAAAAAAAAAAAAAAACCGAGAAAGGTCACGATGCGACTTTTCGTTATTTAATTTCCTTCGCCGCGCCAGGTGGCCCGTCAAGCCCGGTTCGGGGGTTCTAGGTCAATGGCACCATTCCAGCCCCAGGTCACGATGGAGAGAGAAAGACCTCACCTCTGTTTTGGGTCCGGGGGTGTGTAGAGAGGCAGTTAATGACACATAGAAACGAGGATTAATTAGTGGTTCTGGTTTATTTCCAGACATTCAAACCACAAAATCACAATACAATAAAGTCTTTTTTTTCGATACTGGGGGTGTTGTTGTGTTTGCTGCTTGACTTTTTCACTGACCCCTTGCTTCTTGTCGTAATGTTTACAAAAGCTGTTGCAATAATTGCGGCATCGTGCAAAACTCACTGCCGGCCGCCACGAACATGTACGAGTACGTAAGAAATATTTCCGACCGGGTTCCTGACCTATGCGTCCAGTCCCCCCCTTCTCTTGCCCTTTCTTTCTTTCTTCGCTTGTTAGTTGATTGGATATACACAACGGGAAGAAAAACGAGAGGCCTCCTCTATTGTGCATATCGACGGGCGCATCGAGCCGCGTATATTCATTCCGATCCGGCAAGGTACCACGATCAGATAGCTCTGTTTTTCGAGTTTTCGAGCGTGTTGCTCTGGCAGAAAAAAAAGTTTGAGTTGAGCCGCTGGAGAGAAAATGGCTCTTCCCAATTGAGTAACCCAGAGGCATTATTGGACGGGATCTTCACGCCGTTTCCGCCCGTCGTGAGGGGAGGCCTCTTGGATTGTTATCTAGAACTCGGAATAGCATTGGCTAGGGAAGACCAGCCATCGTAGTACTGGTGACCCGTCACAGAAAGAACATGAAATAGAACAAGTTGGTAGCCAAGCAGAGCCTCCCCCTACTCCATACACACGACTTTGGGCGATCACGTCGGAGGGTCGGGGTCTCCACCCGAAACTGTCCCAACGTCAAGTCAAACTCCGGCCAAGAGAACCCGCGGAGTGTATTGTTAGGTGCAGCGGCTTTCCTGTCCTCGTAGGAGAGCGCCAATCAACCCTAGTCATGTCGTGTCCTTGAATCTGCGACATTCCGTTCCCAAATTCCATCTTTAGTAATTGGTTACAGAGTTTCGATGGAAAAAGAGGTACAATGCAGAACACCCGCCGGGGAAAAGCGTCATCTTCCTTCCATTGTCAGTCCCCTCTTTCCCTCCTACCTTTTGCAGAGCATTATTTCATCGGGGTAAGGTAATCGGTCGATTGTGAGAAAAGTCACCAAAGCGGCGTCTACTTCCATAACTCTACGTAGGTATGGCTTCAGTCCTCCATAGCCAGCCCATACCAGCCCGTCGTCCTCCCCCCCGCCCCCACCCCCTTTCGACCACTCCGCAGAGAAAACTTGCATGAGGCTAAGGGGAGAACCCGAAAGTGCGAGGATCATCCGACCACCCGGGCGAGCAAGGGGAAACTTTCCAAGATGTTCGGGTTGGGCACCCGGTGCTTATCTTTCCATGGCTCTGGGAAGACTTGCTTAATTCTGGGAAACCACAGAGAGTAGTTCCGTGTCACAACAGATGATAACGAAGAGAGAAAGAAAGAAAAGCGTGGCTTGAATTCGAAACGGGCCTCCTCGGGCCTAGGCTGGCCAGACTTGCTTCAGGATCTGCAAGGAAAGTAAGCCCGGTCAGTCTGCTGCTGCTGTGTATGAATACTTCGTACATTGATATCCCGCCTAGCGCCCGCAGCTGCCGAAAAACCCCGTGCCGTGATTCCTTCCGTGGAACACTGAACTCCGTCGGAGGAGGGTGAGTGTGGCAGCATACTTCCCACCATCCATTTTCCGTCGCAGAGTCACCTCGTCCTCCGCATCACCCGCCGTGGATCCCCGGACGCGCACGGGGAGGAGGGGGTGACGGACTCGTCTTCTGGCTCCGTCCGACCCCGTGCTACCTACCTGACCTTCCACCTCCCACCCTCTCCATCTAGTCGTACATAGTATAGACTCGTATGTATTCTGTTGGGTCTATTCATGTGGTCCTCCTTTCCCCAAAAAGGACTCCATCTGGATGGAGTGTAAGACTAGTCCATCAGGTACCGCCATCCACGAGAAACAGGCAAAACTTGGAGGGGCGAGACAAAGACGCAAGCCCGCCGCCGCCGTCCGTACCTGATTTACCTTGCGCCTCGAGGCTCAAGGTACCGACCAGGCCCTGTCTGGACCCAAACGATCTCGTGTGCCCCCCCAGACTCGCGGATTGCGGAGGGTCGTCGCCAAGGGACGAGTCAGCAAAACCCCGCATGTGGCCAGTCTATGGGGTAATGAGGGGGTAATACCGGGGTTTTGAGGGGGTAATGAAAACTCCCATATTTCGTAATCCGAGGCGTTTAGCTCGAGCACGTTATTGTTGTTTTTGATGATGATGGAATGGAACAGAAGTTTTTTTTCTTTCTTTGATTGTCACGATGCAGGTTTTTGATATTTTGAAACTTGTGAGATATATGCCGGTACAAGTAAGTGTACATTGACACAGTTAGACGAAGTATAGGGTACTTGGGCAAGGTACATGTCAAGGATCGAAGGAAAGTACCTTGATTTAATCGAATTCACATCTTTGATTTCGGCATCACGATACATCACCAAGTTTTTCAAGGTCCACCCAACCATAAGTTTTTGGAGAAAAAGAGGATCCTCTCCCCCTCTGATGCTGAAATAGTGATTTCTCCATCGTCTCACCTCTACCTCCCTCTCTCCAACTGTTTTACATGGTGGGAACACCTGATGCTCCCTTGGTCTCTGAGTGGGCAGCTCCATCCCAAGTTCAGGTACCTATCCACACAGTCATCCAACTTCAAGTGATTGTGGTCGTGGTGATGGTCACTCGGTGGTCACAAAAGATGGAAGGTGGTGGTGAACGTTGCCAGCTGCACGGCGTGGCCCCGCCAGCCGGAGCTCCATCCGAACCCCTCATTGGAGGATGGGCGCACGCGCGGGAATTATTCAATGGAGCATCATGACTTCACTCGTGTTTTTGGTTGGAAAACACTGCTGACCTCACTACCTCTGACCCAACGTGCATCATCTTGTAAGCCGTAAACGCAGGATATTGAGGCCAGCTCATTGAATTCAAGGATCTTGATACACACGATCAAGGGTTACTGCGACACTGCTATTCAAGGTGAACCCGAGAGAGAGTAGATCCCAAGACACATTGACGGCCATTTCGATTTCCCCACCCCCCGCTTCAATCCCTCTCTCGAACCTCAAGCCAAGGTCGGAGCAGGAGGTTATCCTACCTCATCTTAGTCAAAGGTCATCCACACTATCTCACCCGATATGGACCCTCTCCTCGACGCTTCCATCAGGCAACGCGCCGAGGCCCTGGATCAGGAAGATGCGCTGAGGCACACGCGGGACGAGTTCGTCATCCCCACGAAACAAGACATCACCAGCAAGACCCTTGCCAAGAAAGGTCAGCAATTGGAGGCATCATTCTACTTCATCAGGAGACACCTAGCTCCCTTCATTCTCACTCTCCCTAACTCCTTCATATGCTACTCCTCACCCTCAATGCCTCTAGACTCTAGATTTTGGAGCTAACATCCTTCCCCAAGGAAAAGAGGACGGCTCTGCCACATCAGAGGCCGGTCAGCAGAAATGCACCTACCTCTGCGGCAACTCTCTCGGTCTGCAGCCTAAGCGCACCGCCGAGAGGATACAGCAGTATCTGTCCACCTGGGCGATGCAGGGTGTCCAGGGACATTTCAAGCCTTTGGAAGACTCCCCGTTGCCGACATGGCTCGACGTAGACGCCAGGGCGGCTAAGATGATGGCCCCCATTGTTGGCGCTGAGGAATCCGAGGTTGTCGTGATGCAGACTCTGACGGCAAACCTCCATCTTCTCATGTCGGCCTTCTACAAGCCCAAGAAGGACGGCAGGCATAAGATAATCCTGGAGAGCAAGGCCTTTCCGAGTGACCATGTAAGTCAGCTCTTTTCCGCAAACTTAGACAAGGGAATGGCACTAACAGCTCATACAGTTCGTCGTGGAGACCCAAATCAGACACCATGACCTCTCCCCGTCAACGTCAATGGTCTGCATTGAGCCCCCCTCAACCGCCGTAGAACCAACCCTCGCAACCCAACACATCCTCTCCATCATCGAGGCCCACGCCGCAGACACGGCTCTCATCCTCTTGCCCGGTATCCAGTACTACACCGGCCAGCTCCTCGACATCCCCACCATCACCGCCTTCGCGCACAAGCATGCCATCCCCATCATCTGGGACCTCGCCCACGCCGTCGGCAACGTCCCGCTGCACCTCCACGACTGGGACGTCGACGCCGCGGCCTGGTGTACCTACAAGTACCTCAACGGCGGGCCGGGCTGCATCGGCGGCGCGTTCGTCAACGCGCGGCACACGGCCGTCACGACCTCGGTCGAGGACGCCGACTCCGAGAAGGGCTACGTGAACCGTTTCGGAGGCTGGTGGGGCAATGACAAGAGCTCGCGCTTCGTGATGGCGACAAAGTTTCACCCGGCGGCCGGGGCGGCCGGGTTCCAGCTGAGTAACCCGAGCGTGCTCGACATCACGTCGCTGTGCGCTTCGCTCGAGGTGTTTGAGCTCGCGGGCGGGATGGCGCCGCTGCGTGAGAAGTCGAAGCGGCTGACGGCGTTCCTGGAGGTGCTGCTCCAGAACTGGCTCGGTTCCGATATGTTCAGCATCATTACGCCGTCGGTAAGCGAGGAGCGCGGAGCGCAGTTGAGTTTGAAGCTCGCGGATGGGCTGTTGGATGGTGTGATGGAGTACTTTGAGGAGGTTGGGGTGGTCATTGACGAGAGGAAGCCCAATGTCATCAGAGTTGCGCCGGCGCCGTTGTATAATACGTTTGTGGACTGTGTTGATTTTGTTGAGCACTTTGGCAAGGCTTTGCAAAGGGCCAGCAAGACAGCGTAGTGGTTAGACTCGTGTCAAAGATGTCCAACATCAGACTTTCCACAGAGAATATAGGAAAGACTCGACAGAGTCAAATTGTTCGAAGATCATACCTCGACGGTTACCAGGTCAGCCACCCTGACCCGCGCCTTGCCTTTCCAAGCCACATCACAAACCTTCTCATCCGATACCTCTTCTGCCTATACCGCCCTGAATACACAACAACAAGCCTTCATTTACCCCCTCAACCCAATTCCTGTCACCAGCGCAGCAGGCGCCCCTTAGGCCGGGGGTCAGGTCAAACTGTGGTGTGGTGGTGGAACGGTTCATGGTCAACAATCAAAACGCCAACCAGCCTACTCGACGACAGGCTTAGCGAGTTCGAGTCCCAGCATGAGCACCAGAGATGTAGCCCCCAGTTCAGCACCGGGGGGGTGAACTCTTTTGGTTTTTTGAACTCATGAACGATTAGTCATTATTGCTGTTGATATGTCACGAGTCTTGAGGGATGTATTATCATAATTATTAGAGCGCTGCTCTCGAGCACTAGAGTGAAGAAGCACTCGCTCAATGCTTCGTCCGCTGTTTCTTTCTCTTCATAAATTGACTGACTACGCTCCTATTTTGCCAAGTAGGTGAGAGCTTCTACTTCTGTATATGGCCTTAGACGCCAGGAATTGAGGCTTGAAACAGTAGACACCATTCCAGGAATGCCTTACTCGAGAGAAGACGATATCGGGGGCCATTCTGGGGAAGAATAACTCCCATCTTGAGGTTCAGCTACATACTTAATCAAAAAAGAAAAAAGAAAAAGAAGAAGAAGATACTCAGATATCTTCGTGAACGGCCTACTCCTTCTCGGGGTCGTCAATAAGATAAGCAGAGAACAACCCCACAGACCCCTCTGATCCAAGGAATCCACCTGCTCTTCTCCCTTTGACACTATTCACGTTCCTTCTGAGAGCCACCTCTTGCCCCTTTACCCATTTGCTCCTTCTTGACCATCTCACCTTTGGGTACCTGAGGCACTCTGCTCCTTCCACCTGAACTTTTGACGAGAAACGCGTACGCGTGACCGCCTCACGTGGACGTGAGGTCGTTGATGAGGCGGTGGTTACCTCAGAAACGGCTCAGGAGGGCGGTCAGAAGGAGGTTGGAGGGATGTTTAATACCTCAGGGCGGACCGATCCTTCTCATTTCGTCCGCTCTTCATCTCTACACCTTCCTCACCGCGGAATTTGTTTACCTTTCCATCCTTCCATCACCACATCACATTGCTCAGAGACCCGCGCAAATATCACCAACCTCCAACTTCCACGCAGCATATTCTCTTACCATTCTTACTTGCGCAGTGCTCAGAGAATCATTCCCCGAGTCTGATCTTGTATTTTTGGTGTTTTGGAGTGTCGCCTTTTTGGTCTTTTCTTGCCATTCTTCCTGATCCCAAGTTTGGCACATTGTCGCGCCTGCGCGATCGCGTCTATCTTGGGCACCAACTTTCCGCGCCGAATCCCCAAACAACGAGCTTACTTCCAGAGCACACGAGAGATACCATCATCGGAAATCTGCTCGCTGAGTGGTTGTTCAGTATGGAAGACAACTTCACTCACCACGCTCCTGTGGTGTCTCGTCGGTCATCAGGCCAACAGCAGAAGCCTCTTCGACATCCTGCCGAGCCAAGATACACGTCTCTTCCACCCCTTCGACCTAGAAATTTCACACCGCGTCACTATTCTATCTCACAGGGTAGTTCATCGCGTGAGCGCGGTACAGAGGCCGAGTATCCTCTACATCGCACCAACTACATCCAGCCATCGCCAGCTTCTCAGTCAGCCTCTGAGGGGTTCAATAGCTCTTCGGCAGCTTATCAGCAAATTCCAAGAACTCCGTTCCCTGAACCTCCAGCCATGGCTTCTTCACTCGGTCCGATTCAGTCGCAATCGCACTTTCCGTCAGCTATCGATCACGATAGGCATAGCATTCTGGGACCACACCCTCCTCCCAATGCTCAATGCACAGCTGGCCGGAACGCATCTTCTCTATCATCAACCGAGTTCTCTAGAAGCTATCGAGAGAATCCTTCGGAATATCGTTTCCAGAAGGCTTCTACCGTGTTGAGTCTACACGCTACAGCCAAACCCAGGGCAACATCCCAGGCTGCCGACAGCCTGTTCGTCGATCAAGGTGGTTTGCATCGCGGTAACCCACTGCTTGATAACCCGACTGCACACCTTCACGCACCTTCTTCACCTTTGAGAATTCCGTCGCCTGCCAACGGCGACCATATTGGACACCTGAGATTTCTAGATAAGCTGCAGAGTCGGGCTTTCAAAAGTGGCTTCTTCCCTGACACCGAAGAACGCGAGAGTCGTGGAAGTACCTCCAAAAAGCCTACAACTACAGCTGCCTCAGCCGACGGCCTCCAGGAGGGAACTGCAGCAATCAAAGTTTCTGGCTTCATTCTTGAAGATGAAGACGAAGAATTCCAAACTTCTTCCAGCACAGGTAGACAGAAAAATACACAAATAGCAGCTAGCAAGGCCACGACTACTTCCCGGCCTCGCACATCATCGTTATCCTCGACTTTAGTCGGTCATGATATCGAATCTCAAGGCCTTCCCAAGAAACAATTGAAGAATACTGATGCAACACGCCTGAATTTGGACACCACCCACAACACCGGTAAAAAGGAAGATGTGGCTACCGCAAAAAAACCGACTGTACCAAAAAGCTTCAGTCTGCTATCCAACATGATGGCCAAGGCGCCCAAGCCTTCCATCAGAATTGTTACCGTTCCGAAGCATGAAGTCAAGCCTATCCGTCGAGCCCAACGTCAGGATGATACCTCTTCAAAGACCTAGAATGATTTGAAAGAAAACACTCAGTCGACGACAACGAAGGGGTCGAAGCGAATCCGGGATGATCTTGCACCCGACCAGTCGTTTCCGGCTCCAGCCACCAAGAAGCAGAGAGTGGAAACCCCTGCGAAGACCTCATCAACCGCAAAGGCGTCTTTTGCTACACGGGGTCGGTCTCTCCGCACAACACCAAGCCAGAAGCCGAAAGTGTTGAATCAGCGTAGAATGGACCCCGACACGTTGGGCTTGGTAGCCATCAAGACTTTGCCAGGCCCTTTGTACGAACCCGAACAACCCCTTTCTGGGTTCGCCAATAGCAAGTACGAAGGTGGATACGACAGTGACGACTCTTTTGCTTCTCTTAGCAAGAATGCTCCAACTGGCTTAACAACGGGTAGGCCTAGAAGCCATACACTCCCCAACTCCAAGACAGGACGTACACCCAATTATGGTAAATCACCGACGTTAAACTTGCTCCGTTCTAGAAGTGAGTACTGCACAGTTTTCATGATTGCTCGATCATGAGTTTACACAAGCTGACCTTCTCACAGGAAGCGACTCTAGTGCCCGTGATCCTGCCCCAGCCCAACCTACCACTGAACGTAGTAGAAACGATCACTCGATTACTAATCGCAATTGTCCCATATCAAAGGGTGAAGGAATGGATCGCCATCGCCAGAAGGACCGGCAGACATGTAGCTCCCACACGCATAGTCGTATAGGACGAGCACAAGTGCAACTGGGAAACAATCCCCACACATCCGAAAGACAGCTTGTCGAGGGACTTCGATCTGCTGGTGGTTGGCATACGCCTGTCTCCAAGAGAAGCGCCTCGTCTATTCTCAGCCCGAAGTCAATTGAGGATCAGGAGACAGAGAAGAAGCGCAGACGAGACCAAACGGCGCCGCCTCGCACTGAAGTGAACAAGCATGAAGTGACTCGGGGTTCTGAACGGGTGATGTCGTCTCACGGAAACCACGTTCGGCCTCGGTCGGCAGTGCTCGAACATATCATCACCATCGCGAACAGATCGGGCGACATGTCTGTGGCTAACACTAGCGACGCAAAAACGCGAGTTGCAGATGAGAGGCAAACCCCTGAGGCATATGCCGAAAGCGTGGAGGATCACGTCAAGATTCTACACCGAGAAATGGGACCTATGAAGAAGCAGAGAATGAAAGGATTGGCCAAATTGGGCACACAGAGGAAGATGAAGAAAGAGCATCACGACGATTCTTCTGCTCTTTCGGGCGCCACAGCCCCGAGCAAGCGAGCAAGCTTTCTTCCAAAGTTGTGATTCACGAACGATGTGTCTCTAATGGGTCTCTATGATGTATTGCAGCCTCAAACTTGCTTCCACGGGATGTCTGAAGCTCTGCAATTGATAGGCTGGGGGGATCAGAGCGGAGATCAAGCCCTGTGATGGTGTTGTTGGATGACGGTCGTGGACAGATTGCATGAATTACACCACACGCTGTGGGATTGCCTATGGGTTGGGCTGTTGGAATAGGGAAGAAGTGTATCAGTATGGGCTCTGTGGGTGTGTTGGCAATAGGCTATGAGTGCATGTCACTATTTCCAGGTTGAGAAAACAGGTTTAGTATCCCATAACGAGAACCAGATGTGAGTGTGACCCAGTATCCAATCTGCCAACATGGGAATAAGACTACGTGAAGTGATTTAAAGAGACAGCTGAGTTGGAGCATGTCACGTTGCCCTTAGTACCCCTATTTCTATGTCAAGATTCCATATTCTTGAATGAAGTCTCCCGTCGGCAGGGTGCTGCGACAATGCAATTTCTCGACTACACAGGGCAAGGCATACAAATCCGTCTCTACAGTTGGCTTCTATTCTTACACTTTTCAGACTTTTTTCAAAGCCCACAATTTGCAACTTTGGCCAAGCATGTCATCGCAATAACCGAAGCAAACACGTATGCTCGGTCCAACGAAAAGGTACGGTATACTCACAAACAAGGAGCTTATACGGATTCTCAAGTAGCAACTTCAAGTTAGAGAGGAAATGTTGTCACTGCGGAAAGCGACCGGCCAAGTGCCAAAACGATATCAAGACTTGCTCGGTAATGGGCAAGCAGGCGGGCTACCCAAACACGATCTGCAAGAATGAACTGCCGGCTGTCCTTCTGCTTACATGGCACGCCTGCTGCGAATTAAGGCTGAAATAGCCTCTTGGCTCTCAAGGCAATGGTCTCAGTTAGAGTTTAGACAAAGCTCGGTAGCAACCGGTGCGCGAACTAGTCCAGTTTGTTCGCATTCGCTCTACAGAGACGTGGGGGGTTTAACAGAGCAGAGAAGCCCGATGTGCAGCGATGAAGCCCGACACGCAGCTCTGGTGCAACGACGAGGACGGCCGGGGATAACGCAGAACCCAAGGTGAGATGAGGTCGGTTCGGAGCTCGGATGGGCGGGTAATCTGGATGGTACGCAAGGTTCTCCCAATCTGGAGAGTGTCCGTACGGTTCTCTAGAGATGTTTTCCCCCCAGACGAGATCAAGCCAGCTCCTGAAAAGAAACAAGAGGCATCAAGATCTTGAGATGACAGAGCGCACACGCACATGAGATGTCAAGGTTTACTTTGAGCACCTGGGAAACCCGGGAAGTGGTAGATACTTGTTTGGTAGGTTCGGATTCTGTGGGCGATGTCGGCACGGACGCTCTAGCTTCGGGAAGCAACTCAAGTCCGTGGTCAAGAGGGGTCGCTCGGAATGATGGCGGATGATTTGCGGTTGAGCTGCGAGCTGCGAGCTTAAACACAAAGAGGCGGCAAACAGAAAAAGAAAAGGGGCACTGGAGGAGGGACTCGGCCGAGCGAGCCGTCGTTCGGATCCTATTAATGTAGTGTAAGCCTGGCGTAGGGGAGCGGCGGGCGTCAGATCGGAGAGGCTCTAGCGTCGAAGTCTATCTGGGGTGGGATTTTCGACAAGAGAGGGAACCTATGGAAGAGATGGGCAGTTGTCCTTGCCTCTTCCGGAGTCAGCAACGAGCCAGTTCTTCCATATTAGGTTTGGATGTGCGTTCGGCCGTGGTTCAGTGCGACGGGTGACCGGTTGATGGATGTTTGCTAACGGGGTCTCGGACTCTTGGGAAATGATGATGGGACTTGTTTCCTCAGGAGGGCACTGCGATTGGGTCCCGGAGAAAGTTCCGGATGCTTCGTGTATGAATAGTGAGTTCTCCAATGCTGAGAGGCATCACATTATGAGCCATGAATGGACGGACGGGGACGGTGTCAGTGAGTTTTTTGAGATGAACGATAAGATCTGGCGTGTCGGTCTTCCTCACTCTGTCTCAAAAGTAATGTGAGACGGAAAAGGTTGCGTCTCATATCTAATACCAGACAATAGTGGGCGAGGTGTCAAGAGGTCGTGCAATGCTCCGGGATAATGTAGCATACACTAGGGTCGATGGTGACATGAACGCCAGGATAGAGGCGTTGTCGGTTTGGGATAGCGCTGTTTATACGAGATGGTCCGAGAGGTTCGATGTGGGCGCTCTCAAGAATCAAACGACAGAGAGAAACTTCCGCGGACTTTCTGAGAGAATGCCAAATGTGACAACCGGAAGGCTGGGTCCTAGGTCTATCTTCGCGGCCCAATTTGGTGTTTATCCTCTCGGTAGCGCGTCTACTGGCGCGAAACGTTTGCCATGCGCGGATTGGCGACACCGCACCGCACCGCAAGAGCTAGCCTCGACGCGACACAGGTTCGCGATAGACGAATGTGGATGTTCTCTAGCGTCCTGCCCGGATGGATCGGCAGAGAGCCTGAAACTCACACATCAAGCGGAGTGTCATTGGGGGCCGTTTGATATTCCTCTCTCCATTGTGGCGTGACTGGACCTATATTCCTGGGAAGTGGGATGCAGTTAAGTCACATTCTTGAATGTTATCCATCAAAGCTGGATGTTTCAGCAGAGGATAAGTGGCCAAGTAAGGAGGAAATTTGGACGATGTTGAGGAAACAACGGGGTGGCTGTGCCGCGGTACAGAGTTGCGATGAACAATGTTGGATGGGTAGCCGTACTCTGTACACAGAGAGTAAGGACGACGGCCAGACGGCCAGAGAGGTCAAAGGACGAGGAGAGGACGAGTCGAGAGCCCAGAGGGAGCCGAGGATGATCGACGCAGGGCTCAATCTGACGGGTGCTCTTATCGGGGCCTTGGTCGATTCGCCTTCCCTTGCTGGCAGCCTCGCTGAGGCTAATCTGCGTAGCCCTGTAGGGAATTCTGTTTTTAAAATTGGGGGTCCAAGGGACTGCAAATGGTAGCTTGGACGTGATGACAGCAGGTTTGCTATAGAGTGCCAAGACGGCGGCCTTGGACCTAAGTTGACAAGCTTGGAAGCTTCGGCGGCGGCGGGTGGGTGCTTATCCATAATGTTAAATGATGGAAGGCCCCCAAGATGATTAGTCGCGCATATTGATATCGCTGGCTGGGCCTTTCGATATGACGGCGACGACGTCTCTGTTGTCTAAAATGCCTCATTTGCGTGCTGGTACAAGGCTACCCGTACCCATCGTCATGAGTCAAATGGAGCAGCTGGGGAAGTGTGGGAACTGATTGCAAGGCGTTGAACGCGTAGACTGTGGGCGATGGAGGCCTAGACTGACGGAACCCCATCCGGTATGCACAATGGAAACGTAAGGTATTCGTAGAGCGCCATTTGTTCCGTTTGGACAGTAAGAAAGCCGGTAACCGGACGCTTTTGATGTCACTTGTCCAGTCAATTCGGGTTCATTGGACACGGCAAGCTGAGTGCTGCATTCGTACAGTATAAGGTAGAGTTGTAGTAGGGCGATAGCATAGGCGGCTTGCTAGGTTCAGCGTCCAGTCGGGCAATTTTCTTTGCCAGTTGGATTTGGGGGTAGCCGAACGTAGAGCTATGGATGGAGCAGCTAAGGAGAATACTGGGTCGATTAAGCAACGTTTTACAAGGTGAGGTCGTGTAGATGAGGTAGCTGGCGTGTTTCTGGAAGAGAGTTTGCATATTGACGCTTGCCGGTATCAACCCTGAAGAGGCGGTTTGGGCGAATCAAAGGTGCGGGGGGTTGGACGGTCGGGACACTCTGCCGTGAAGCAGGTTTAGGTCGGGAACCCCTTCCCACGATGTGTGGCACGCGGTTGGCCGAGGTTCCTGGGATGTTTGAGGTTAGCAGAGATGTTAAGGTCAGGCAAGCCAGGACGGCGGTTCGTCACTCGTGTGTCTCGACGGAGGGGAAGGTGATCCAGGTCATTCCATACAGACTGGAAGACAAGAGCGGGCAGTGGTTGGGATTGAGCAATGTGGTTGGTGGAGGACTTGACGGTGCTTGGACGGTAAAGCAAAGAAGAAACGGCAAAAGCATCTGATAATGACTTCACCGCATGGCTCTCGCTGCGGGTTCCTGACTCCCCCTCCTCGTGCTCAGTGCTCGGCCCCGGTGTTTGTGTTTGTCTGTCGAGGTTAAAGTCAAAGTAAGGAGGTACTCACCCCGTTGCCGTCGGGTATTCGTACGGGATACTTGAGCTACCTCAAGGTAAGGTACCTCAAGATTGAGATAGGATGTAGGTACATAGCCGCGTCGCTTACCCTGGCGAGAAATCAGATTGTATTTGACATGAAGGTCGTCATTTCAAAGGGGAAAGGCGCGATAAGGCAAGATACTACGGGGTATCGAATGGTCATATTTCTTCCTTGCTGCTATGAGAGTCTGGGAGACCAGCCTGAGAGGTGACTTCCCTCTCTGATATCTCTCATATTCCGGAAGTTACGGTGGCAGGGCATCACGGCGTTCTGGAGGGGTGGACGGTGGACCTTGGACTGAACGGGAAACGGGAAACGGGAGAGTCGAGGAGGATAATCCACTTATCACTTAGCGATTGGTAACGGCTGGGCTGCTCGGTCCCAATTACCGACAGAGAGGGGCAGCGTGCCAATGTTGCACCGGTTAGCAGATATCGGGACCGTTTTTCATTTTGCATGCCGTCAAAAATTGGAAAAATCTCTTGTTTACCTGGGGTTGTTTTCCCCCTTTGTCAAGTTATTCCGTTGTTTACTTTGATTAACCTGGTCATCGTTGGGTAGCACAAGTTCATGGGGGAGATGAGGAACGCAGATGGCGCGGCTTCTGGAACATGCCACTGATGTTTGATGCAGCGGGAGGGAAAAACTCGTCAGCCTCTTTTGGGCACTACTAGGTACCATGCACACAATATGCAGTGTGCGGAGACTGTTTCTGAGAGAGAAGCAAGGAACTGGTGGAAGCTGGGAGAGACATGTGCTGTTGGTAAGGTAGGTTGAGCTTCAGCTTCAGCTTCATAGCCGGGGCTTGCATATTAATTGCTATGGGCGACTGTGTGTGGTATATGTCAGGCAAGCCAGGGCATGCTTTGTTGAAGGTGTCAGGGATTCAGATGCCAACATCGAAGTAATGGCTGATACTTGGATGTAAGAAAGAATCAATCGTACCTAATCACCTAAGAAACTTGGCGGGGAGGCGGGCAGACGGCAAAGAGTCATCTTCAAGCAATAGAAGCAATTGGATGTTGTGGATGTTGTGGGTGTCGTGGATGGCGCAGGGATGACCCCCTTGGGCGCTAACAGACTCTTGTGGCCGCGGCAATGGGCCGAACAAGGCGGCACGGCGCATATGGGGTATCTCAGTACTCAGTATGATGATGGCGGCGGTGGTGATGGTGGTGGTGTTGATGCATCATCATCTCGCAACCAGCCGGGAGACCATTTTTGACGTCGGCATCTGCATGTCACTACCGCCCACTGGCCCTGGTGACCCGTGAGCGTGCCAGGTCACTTGCGCCCATCATTTTGTCGCTTTGCATATGCAATGTCAAGGGGGAAAAAGAAACGAAAACACCATCTGCCATCGGTGCCATGGGCCGTGGATCCAACCATGGATGTATGTCTCTTACCTTGCTCTTTCTCTAGGCCTCAATTGTACCAATCGTCCATTGCCTCAACTAGGTCGCCTAGACTGAGACGTACGGCTTTAGGTACCAAGCAGATTACAATCCGAAAAGAGGAAGCTGCTTGCTTTTCATGGGTTTCCCGCCCGCCTTCTTGTCTCCTTGTCCTGGCCGCGCTTCTCTGTCCGGGACACACGCAGTACTACTACGTATGTAAGTACCATTACAGGCAAGGCCCAGTATCTTTGCCATGTACTGTGTAAGGTGCTAAGGTAAGGGCCGGGCTGGCACAGGCAACAGGGCGCACCTCTCAATGGATGGCGGGCAGAAGTACTGCTGGGGGCTGTCCTGGATCGCGCCCACACCTGCGGCTCCACTACCGTAAGGTAAGGTACCCAACTGGGACGTGGACCAGGCCACTGAACGCCGCACGGGGAAACGACCCAGCATTTTCTCGAGGCACCTTCCATTACCAACGGCGGACGCAGCCTCCCAAAGGTACCTTACCATGGAAGGCACCAGACCAGGCTTAGGAGCACATCACAAGAACTACTTTTGCTCCAGCGGATTCCCGCACCAAATCCCTTGTACTCCTCATGTTTGGTCCTTAGGTACCTTGCCTAAGGTACCTAAGGTAGGTAATCCCCCCTCCCCCTCAAGCAGTGGAACACGCACCCGCTGCCCTCACTGCCCTGCCGTTACCTACCTTACCTAACTGCAGTCTTCTGCTGTTGGCTCTTTGGCCTGCCAGACGCTTTCCTCCACCTTTTCGCCTGAGCCCGAACCCGAACGACGATCCCATCTTGGAACCGACTCGTCCCTCTTACTCCTGCAGTCTACGACCTTAGCCTGCCCAAGTAGCGTGTCTCCCCATTGAGCCTCTTTCGCTGTTGCGCATCTCAACTCCCACCTTCTCTCTCCTTTGACATCGCCATCCTCACCTCAACTCGTCGGACAGAAACGCCGACCTGCTGCCCCAGGAACCGATGCTCGCGATCCCGACCCTGTCAGCCCAGTCCTGTGTGCTGCTTCTGCTTCCACACTTCCAATCTCTTCTGCAACGGGCCCCCGCAGCCGCCGCCACGACCTCCTCACGCTGAGGGCACCGCCGGCGCTTCTTGACACCAAGACCCCGATTCGCCTTCCAGCCCGCCCTCTCCTATTCTCGATTCGACTCGACTTGCCGCGCCTTGCTTTCTCTCTCTCTGATTGCCGCCTGCCGTTCCGACTTTTACTATCGTCGCCTCGCCACGCCTCTCCAACGTGCTATCGCACCTCTACCTCCACCCTTTCTCCTCTCCTCTGTCACTGAGCCGCCGATCAAACGCTGCCAGTCATGAACTTCGATTCGGGCACTGCCTACGCAGAGTCGGATGCCGACGACGAATACGAGCGCAGTCTGGGGCCCAACTCGCCTGTCGCCGACGATGAAGGCTCGCCAATCGACTCCGAACTCCCCTCTTCCAACGAGCATACGCCCACGACCTACGGTCACCGTAGCAGCGCCGACCGCCTACCCGAGACCATCATTTCCGAGTGGACCGCCGACGAGTGCGCCGATTTCATCAGCACAATCGGTTTGGCGCAATATGCCGACAGCTTTGTTGGTGCGTATCCCCATTGGTCTTCTTGTTGTTCTATGCATTGTGACACCTGACTGATTGCGTCTTCAATTAGAAAACGAGATTGTCGGCGAAGCCTTGGTTGCCCTACAACACGATGACCTGAAGTCTATGGGTATTGCCAGTGTTGGCCATCGCCTCACTATCCTGAAGAGCGTTTATGATGTAAAGAAGGCCCAGGACATACCAATAGAGAGCGACCATTATGTGCCGTTATGTAGGTGACGCCGCATTTCTTTTGCAGAGACTATCCACTGACATGTGCTCTCCCAGCTGCCGATGCGGAGGCCCAGTACGCGACAGCAACCCTCAAGGATATTAAGCACTTGGTTGAGCAGCTCCGTCTACGAGACGAGAGAATGAGCATGGTAGAGAAGGACCTGCGTCGACTCTCCGAAGACTTCAGACGGCTGAGGGAGGATATGCTGCCTGCGTTGCGCTTGGCAAAGGATTCATCACAACCACTGCCCAACGTCTCCAACAACAGCAACCAGGGCTACGGCTACGAGACCGTATCGCCACCCGCTCCAACACCCTCTTCCACTCAGTCGATGAGCCTGCAACGGCAGTACTCTACCAAGAGAATCATGCTAGGAACGACGCCAAAGAACAACTCGCCGTCACACCTGCAAACAACGCACGAAAGGTCGATGGAGCAAACGCTGGATCCCTCAAATGCTGCGGAACGAGCCGTGTTATCTTCATCGCATCTGGCAGCTATGAATGGCTCAGCTACGGCTACATCTCCCGGCTATCCTTCCCCGAACATGCCCTCGCCGACCTCCCCTCCGACACTTGGCGGCGCGACCTTGGGCTCTCGATCCTATCGCTCCGACCGCTCCGAAGCCCCGACGCCTTCTACACGATCCACCTTTGCCGAAAACGACCATAGTTACAAAGGCCGGGAACAGCAAACGGCGCCGAAACGCGGACCAACCCCAGCCCCCGATACACCAAGCACGAGTAACGCATCTGTCGAGATCTTCAAGTCATTCCGAGTCAGTATGGACGATCCGTGCTACAAGGTGCTGCCCGCCGCCCTCAAAAAATACCAAATCAATGCACCCTGGGATCAGTACGCCCTGTATATTGTCTACGGCGATCAGGAGCGGTGCTTGGGGCTGGAGGAGAAACCTCTGATCCTATTCAAGCAGCTGGATAAGGAGGGCAAGAAACCAATGTTCATGTTACGAAAGACGAACAACGCACAAGTCGATGCGTCGTCAGAACAACCAGGGAGTGCCGGGCTGGGAGCCAGAGGCGCGACAACGGGCTATGATCCGCCTGGTGGTATCATTTAGGGGGTGATACCACTACTGATCATACTCGAAGCTTATCCTTCCTCGATTTGACTTCTTTCCCGTCCGATTATTTGAGTGGACACCAGCCGCGTGTAGGATGCGGGGCTGGGAGCTCGACAGGACCAGAGCATACCGGAGTTGGGGTTCACCTGCATAGCGCTGCGCGGAAGAGAGACGACTGACTGCTTTGGAATACTGTCACGGAAACAATGTGTGGGTTCGATTGGGCGGGGGTTTTCTCCACGGTGTTTCGTCTCGCAACTGTTCCTGGGCTGTCCAAACTCGAAACGTGGATCTGAGCAAATATTGTTTTTTTTTTGTGTAAGAGCTCTCAAGCCTTGACCGGACGAGACATCGGGCCATCAAATGCCGTCATGGAGCACTTTTTTTGTTTTCTTCTCGAAGCCATCTGGAGTCTTGTGCTCTTGAAGATCTAGGGTCTATCCAACTGGGGCTTACGCTGGGTGTAAGCGGGGAGTAGAGCAAGGCGCTTGTTCGTCATGTTGTATTAGGACAGGGTGTGGTCTGATGAGACTTGGAGCGAACGTGTAACCAACACCTCAGGGAGTGGGTGGCAGGATATTTCTTGGGTTTGGGAGGGTGGCATCTGCTCTGTGCGACGCGAGAGGTCGCGGAAGCTATCAAAAAAAGGAGCTCTTTTTTATTCTTGACATCAATTTATTCACCACTTGATTCAGATCATATTGTTGCACGTGGCCACCGTGATTCACTCTTCTTTGTTTGCCCTCCCAGCGCAGAAACCGTTCAGTGGCCACTGTCTGTCTACCCGGGCCTTGGACTTGGTAGGTGAGGCAGTGTGTGTTGACCTGATACACTGATGAGGACCGCACGATGAAAAGGTCTTTGCATGTTTTGCTGGGCGTTGTCCTTTTTGCCAAGAGAAGTGACGCACATGGACGATCTCATCAAGGATCAAAGCTACGGAGTAGGGTATGTTGCTAGTGTACGGGAATTACACGCACTCGCGCGGCCGCGCCCTTCTAGAAGCACGGAGGATCCATCTCGCCTACCCCTCGGGTCCAGGATTTGTGAGGATGGGACGATTTCCGCGGTTTCCAAGGTCAGCCGAAGTCTGGTTCGGTGCCACGCTGTGTCGTAACTTCTGAATGAGAGGGAGTGATTTTTGGAAGGAATCGAGGTGGGACGGATGACGAGGCTGGATGCCGGATGAAGATGGATACGCAGTAGATGTGGGTGAGGCTGTTCGTGGGGGTTTTTTTTTTCCCTTTGGAGAATGGGAAGGGGATGGAGTATCCGTACTCCGTACTCTACAAAGCTCACTTCCACCCCGTTCGTTGGCTCGTTCCTCCTTGGATCTGGCAACGCAAGCTGGTTTACCGGCACTGGTTTTTTTCCCTTGTGGTGGGACGGACGGGCGAGGTTTGGGGGTTGGATGGGAGAACCGGGATGTTGTGTATGTGGGTGGTATTCGGGTGAGGCGGAGGGCCGGGTTCTAGATGTCTCAGTCTGGTGGGGTGAGTGTTCTTTTGGCCTGTGGTGGGTTTTTGGTGTTCGTTTACACACTTTCTTACACGGCTCTTTTGCTCGTGTTTTTGTGTCATTTGGAGTCATCAGTTTTCGGGGCCAGTGATGATGGAGAATTCGGCACCTATGTGTGATGTTTGGGTCGGTCAGAAGCAGGGGAGTTGGATTTTTGTGTCGCGTCTTGATGAGGCGAGACGCCGGGGGGAAGAGAGAAGTTCGTGCGGATGAAATGGAAGGATAGGATGAGCAAGAACACATTGAAAATCAATTCGGTAGAGGGCAGAATGGTACGGAGTGATGAGCAGGTTTCCATTGATTTGGACCCTGGAGCTTTCTCGGACAATGCATCCGTACTGGCGTAGAAGAGGGGGAAGAAAGGGACCCTGTTTCCAATTCCTTATATTGCCCATTTTGGGACGACGGGATGTTGGGGGCGGTTTCGGCGAGGAGGTTCCGGTGTGACGCCGGGACGGAGCGGGGGTCGGTTGACGTTCTCCCCCCCGGCGACGATTTATTCGTTTATACTGATGTCACTGGCGGTTATCCCTTGCGCAAGTCAGCCCCGAAGCTCGGAGGGGAAAGAAGGGGGGTTGGAACGGTTTGTTTACCCTGGGATGTATAGGTGACATGTGTGTGTGGTGTGGCTTGTTTGCGGGCAATGGTGCGGGAGGAGACCTTACCATCTTATCTGGATACGAGGTTTTGGAGGGTGAAGAGGTTACAGGTGAGTCGAAGGGTGAAGGGGGTACGGTATCGTATACGTGAACAACAGACAAGCTTGCCCTAGTTTGACCTACCAGCTTTTTCCTCTCTATCCCTATCTCTCGTGACAAAAAGGTAGCTTTGGGCAGAGAATGAACCGGATTGACGGTAGTCCGAGGAAAGTTCACATAGCGTCTGAATACTTTGACATTTTTTTCTTTCTTGCTTGAGAACCAAGCTTGACCAGAGGGTGGGTTGGCTAGGCCGGGGGGTCTTACTGAGGCCGGCACGGTCGTCACAACGAGCCGCAGGTCCGTATGTAGGTCGGTACGGTGCCGTCCGCTTAGGCTGGGCTGTCGCGGATAGACGGGACGTTGATTCTCATCATGGTAAGCGGACAGGTTTTTTTTAAGAAGCTTGGTTCAAGCTACCTCATAGTTCCGACCACGACGATTTTTTGGGTTCGGCTTCCGGGTGACTATCTCTCGCGCACAAAGACTTTTTCTTTTTGGACGCCGATACTTTTCTCTGGTCAACTCCCCACCCCACATGTTCGATTGATCTTCGCTTTTTGACGGGCGTTTGGTGTTTTGAAATGTGATTTTCTTGGTAGAATCGGGTCTGGGGAATGAGACGTCAAGTCGCAGGTTGAGTGGTTTCTGGGATGGGCAGGTACTTCTTTCTCACCAAAACTTGCTACCAAGGTGGAAAGTTTATGCTTTTGCTGCTCGCGAGTAAGGTGAGGTAAGTTGAGACTGAGATGTCCATATCAGCTCGCGAATCTGTCAAAAACTCGAATGATGAGCTGAATCGCGCGCATGAAGTTGGTTGAGAAGTGGACGTTACTAGTCTATAAGATCAGCATGAGGTGTGCGTCCCCGATGTGACTCGTCTGATGAAGCCGGGTTTACGGATGGGATGGTTTAGTTGCCGACGTACTGGCTCACAGTCTTGGAGGGCCTGGTTTTGAACATTGATGAGTCGTTCAGCTTGGTATTTGTTGTTTCCTGTGTCTATATGTCGGATAGGTGCCGTCTCGTAACTGGGAGACCGGCGGGCGCCTTGCGATGTAGGGATCGCCGACAGGGCCGAATCTTCATGTCGAAGTCTGCGTGAGAGATTTCTCTCACCTGTCACCCATGAAAATTTTCTGCCCGGCTCGCCGTTAAAGTATGCCTCCATTCCAAACTCCTTGTCACCCAGCGAAACACCCCCTTGCATTTCCATCACCGACTTTCCTGTTTGGGCGAGTTCGTCCACTCCATATATGGTCGGCTAGGTCCCCACCTACGTCGTCGAAACTCCACGGTTTTTCTCGGATTCTTCGACGCCATTAGGGCTCCTCTTCCGCGAGAGAGGTCCACAGCAATATAAATCCATTCACCGATCGACGACTCCATCAACAGATACAAAATGCCCGAATGGCTCAGTGGTAAAGCGTCTCACTAGTACCTTGTTCTTCCTCCAGATTTCGCGATCCAGGGTTGATATGTGAACGCGATGAGAAGATCGGCGGTTCGATTCCGCCTTTGGGCAATCTGTTCTTCTTTTGCTATGTCTGTATCTTTTGCTTCATAGTAGTTGTCGTACGTTGCTGGATGGGAGGTATAGATATACATGTAGACACCTTTCAGCTCAAATTGGACGATTGTGGTTGCGTCCCTTGTTCGGGATAACCCGTAATACCAGCTACATGCACTCTAATAGGAACCGAAAGCATTCAAGCTATCCGTCGTCATCCTTATCATCACTGTCTTGGTCTGTTCACCAGCGCGAAGAAAAAGTGTGCTCATCCTGTTTTGAGAGAGGCATTGCAATTTGACCGACTCACTAGCATCCGGGACCAGTGAGATCAGTTCCACTATGGGAGGCAGCTTCCTGCCTGTAAGGGCTCCTCTACTGCCATGAGAAGTCTGCAATCTGCAGCAATTTTTTGGCCACAGACTACGCGCAAAAAGGGAAGTTTCATTCTTCATGTGGTCACCGGGAAGATTACGAGAAGGAAAGAGTACTTGCACTGACATCAGCTTACCTGGACAAATGCTCGAGGGGTGAGTTCCGCATTAACAATTGACACGCGAAGAGAAAGACCAAAATACTATTTAGACTAGCGGTGCATGAGGTACTGGTGCTGAAGGAGGCATGCACGATCCACATGATCAAGAGGCCGTCACTGAGAAAGAAAGAGCACCTCACTCAAACTACGAAGGAGCTGAGTTGAAGAAGGTGGCAACACACGTATTGAATGTTGGAAGGAGGATTCATCGAGGTGATTCTCCTCCCTTCCTTTTTGGTATTTACCTGAAGTTAACCAGCGTCGAGAGTTGCCACTTGCTCCCTCTCAACTTGACCCTGACGCTGCCTCTCACCTTCGCCCACACCAGTTGTCCGCCTTTTGTTTCTACAAAACAACACCACCAGTCTCCGTCTCTATCTCTTTTAGTTGTGCAATTCTATCTACTCAGGTCCGTGGCGTCTCCCGTCGATCGAGTTGTTCGAAGCGTTGTACGCGAGATACTTGTCCCGAACCTCTCTCGACGAACACTGACCGAACTTCCAAATATTGACCCCTCTTGAATGCAAGAGGACCTACTCTGACACATTGCCTATTCTTGACGAACTTGTATTGACATTTTGTAAGCTCTCCTTCTATTTCGTTTCCCTGGAATTCCTCTGGAATTTCCTCTCGATCCATGCTGACAATTTGAACATTAGATGTCTCGCTGCCATATCGACTAGCCTTCTCACAAGTCACAATCAGGCAGAGCCACATCGAAGGATAGAATCTTCACACGATAAACCGAAGCGAAGCCTTACCTAGCATGAGCCAGCAAGATCAGGTCACCCCACTAGGTCGGCCAGGCGGCCTACAATATTCCTTCGGAACCAGTGACGCTGGTCATTCGCTCACATGGTGCCCTCCGGCCTTCTCTGGATCCCAGAATCAGCTGAATCATGCAGACTTTCCCCTTGAAAAGCGTCAAAGACTCAATGAGGTCCAGGTCAACGTTGAAGCGCATGGAGTCGCCAGGATCCGTCTGGGCGAGGACATGACATTCGACTTCACATCAAAGCAAAGAGAAGCAAAGAAACAGCTTTCGGATGTCGAAGCTGAGCGAGATCATCTTTTACGGCGGCTTGATGAGACTGAGAAGGACCACGAGAAGATTCTTTCCAAAGTCAAATCTGAGAGAGACGAGTCTATACGTGGTCATCGTGAAGCCGCGACGACTTACGACAGGACTACTTCTGCCCTGAGAGCTGAGGTGAATGGACTTCAGCAAGAATTAAAAGAGACCAAAAAATATCTTGAAAATGCCAAACAGGAACTGGAGAATGCGGAGGTAGAACTTGAACGGTCGTCCAACGCTTCCTTTGACTTGAGTACCGAATTGTCTCCTTTGATGAGGACCATCAGATATCTAAGGGGCGGCCATAAGGAGCAGCTCAGCACTCTCGAAAAGGATCTTGAGGACTGCCTCAGACTCATTGAAGATGCGCGAGAGGGAACTGAAGGCTTGTCACGACCTTAATGCTCAGACAATCAAAGGACTTCGAGAAACCAACATGAAGTGCATCAGTGAGAATGTTACTCTGCAGACCAAGGTATCACGGCTTCAGGATGCTTTGAAGAAGCAGGGACAACCCGAAGTCATCGAACTATAGCGATATTCACTCGAAATTGGAATCGAACAGAGCAATATGAAGGCCTCCAGAGGGTTTGGGCTTCTTAGACAAAATGTATTTATACTTCTGGGGGCTCGTAGTTCACAGATGGATGGACCGAGGTCAGGGTCGGGCACAGATACGCATCGTATTTTCAAATACTATAATGAGGAGAGCCTTGTCCATATCTTGGCGCGACTTCATCTTCTAAGAGACGAAGGAACTGTAGGAGAATGTCGTGGAGAAGTGGTCATCATGCTAGAAAATCTTCATCATCAAGCAAAGGCGGAGTTGGTGAGTAAACACTGTGGGGCGATGGCATGCAGCTATGTGTGAAGCTGCTTGCACCGGCAAGGTCACGATGGAGAAATATTTTGCTGAGCACCAACCTGTACTCTAGTTTACAGCATCAGTCTCACTCTTTTACCACATCAATCATTCGAAAAAACCCTTTCCTTGAGACAAATGACACGCCTCAACTGCCTCACAGGATGACCCGACCTAAATCTTCCAAGCTACAGTATTTCCATGGCATCTTCAAGGCAGCCTGGCATATGAGACCATGGGAAACGTTTGCGAGCTTGGCTGAAATAGCCTCAGAGAAGAGTCAATACTTCTCAGAGGCCGCCCATCGATCATGCGCGAGTCGAACGCACGGCAAGGCCTCTTGGACCCAACCGAGCCTTGAGACCAAGTCCCCCCCGCCTCCCCCCAACTTGGTGTCTCGCCGGCATTCAAGATTATGTGACAGAATGCCTCAATGTAACAGACCTAATAGCCATCAGGATAATCAAATGGGAAAAGATGAAAAGGGGATACGCTTTGCCGATACAATGGGGCAGATCACCCTCTCTCCATTACCCTACTAAAGGACTCGCCTCTACCGCGGGGGTTGCGAAGTGTTTGACTCCAAAGGGCGAGCGCTTTCAGACCTGGGAACCGCAATGATTCAACTAGTGAGCGGATAAGCCAAAGCAAAGCCCGTTCTTAGAGCGGATTCGGGATTGAAACAACCTAAGCTAAAGGCCAACGTTCTGCATTCGACTGTTGAAGACGGGGGAATATCTTTTACCCAGGTTGCGTAGAGACGTGATGCTGCAATATGCGAACCAACTTTAGCCGATATAATTCAAACAAAGAGTTAGTGCACATGGCAATAGAACCCATTGAACAATCACTCGAAACATGCCAGGGAACGGAATGGGTATTAGAATTTGTCATGATTGCAAACGGCCATTCCTATCGCGGCCCTCATGAAAATCTTCCTATAGTACAAGCAAAACTTGGCAGGGAAAACCCCCATCCCGCCAAAGCCATCCATGACCGCAATGCATGCAAAGTTCCGTTGTCGTGGTGTGTGTGAGAGAGTTGTCTTGATATACAGTTTCCGAAGCGCAAAACGCAAAAATAAGATCTGCCCGAGGAGAAAGGGGGAAGAAGTAGGGGTTGGTTGGTGTGTGGTACAGTCGTTCAGCTTTTTTTGGTGCGCGTAGATCCGGATTTCTTTCGATAAGCTAGCCTCGGTTTTTCCTTTCCGGCTTCGCTTTTGCATTGTCTTTTCTTTGCCTTTCTTGATTCTGTGTTGTGTTCGAGAAAGTTTGGTGATTTTACAGAGCGGGCTTGGCCTCGGAGCGATCGAGAGCGATGCCGACCTGCTCAGCCGTGCTGCCCTCCTTGCCCTCGCCAGCGGCCAAGAGCGCGTCGCCGCCCATCTCGCGCATGCGGTACTCGCGCTCCATGCCCTCGATCTGCTGGTCCTCGGCCCAGCAGGTGGCCAGGGGGACACCAATCATGAGGGCGGTGGCGCAGACGACCCAGACGGTGCGGGAGCCGTAGTACCACGTGTTCTGGACGGCGCTGACGCCAAAGTCGACCTTGTTGCTGATCCAGCCGCGGGTGGTCGGGGGCACAATGTCCTTGAGGGCGTATAGGCGCTCGGCGAAGGACTCGTCGCGGGGGTTGTAGTCGCTGTCCTCAGAGATCTCGGAGTCTTGGGTGGGTTTTGATCAGCTTGGGGGTTTCCTGTGACGGATGCGACAGAAGGGGGGGGGGGGGGCTTTGCGATAGTAGTAATCATCGAACGCTCATCCACGTGCTTGATGCCTCAAAGGGTAACAAGTGATACATACCAGTGTCGGAGTAATCGGCGTCGTCGTCGATGGGGCCGGCCTGGCCGGACTGGAAGTGCTCGTCCTCGACCTCGGTAAGTTGAACCATTGTGGCTGTAGTTTAAGAGCGGCGCTCCTTTCTTTTCGGCTGTGTATCGGCTACGTGGTGCGCGTTCGCAATGATCTCGATGAGACGGTTGCGTAGGTAGCCCGGGGGCGTGTGAAGTCGAAGATTGAAGGCGACCGGGTAATCGACGTAGAATCCGAGCTTCTGGAGCTGTTGGAGGTTCGCGAGCAGTTGATGGCCGAAACGGAATGCTATTTTCCAACCAAAGATGAAGAGATGATGCTGGAGCTTGCAGGCGAGTTCGTTGGCGAGGAAGTGACCTTGGTCGTCGAAAAGGGAGGAGGAGAAGTCGTTGTTGGGATGGAGTCGAACTTGGTGTTAAGCTAGGGGAGGTTCAGCAACAGCTGGGCCAGAGATAGCAGTTGCTGGACCCATCATGAGAATTTTTGGTGGCTAGCGTGATTGGTCCTGGCCCGAGCGTTGGAAGCTCGGAAAAGGGTTCTGCCGAAGAATGACGTTGGCTTTTGAAGGGTGACGGAGTGCACAGACCACACAGCTACTGCATCACCCCTTCCCTTCCATTTCTGTCTGCCATCATGGCTTTCGCCATGTCAGGAACGAATACGTGCAAACGTGATAGGAGAGGAATATAGTAGCCGTTCGAGTAGATGAAATTGTAAACTCTCTTGAATCTTGGATCATCGTAAGAAGACTGGGAAGTAGGAAGGCCCATTATGCCCCAGAAACATCCCCAGCACCCTGACCATGAACAGTCGCGAACGGCCACGTTCGTACACGTTCAGTCATGTTTGAAGGCTTTCTTTGTACCCGAATAAGGAGGCGGCATAATAATGATGTATAAGAATTGACCATCTAATTGCAACCTTCATGGCCGTCTGTCTGGAATGGGACGCAAGCAGGCAAGCTGATTGACGTTCCACTACATTGGAAACCCTTTCTCTTATTGGCACCCTTTTCAGGAAAGTAAAAGGTGTAAGTACACAAAGAGAGAACGGGATGATGAATCAAACTTCTTTTGAGGAACATGTGCACGCATTCCTCCTTCTCTCAAGTTGAAGAAATGGCCATGCAGGTGGGAAGCCAAAGAATCTTGAACAGGTTGAGGACTAGAGGAGTTTCTACATGCCCTGCTTGATGCTCTGAGTGACTCGGTGATGGTCTTCTGGGCAGCGATGTCCGGAATTTCAAGGTATAGATACATGATGATTTCATGGAGAAGCCGCGAACCCTTCACGTCAATCTCCACAGCCTCAAAGATGATCATCTTCGCAGCTTTAGAACAATAGAGTACATCTCACTAGCTACCCATACGACACACGATTTTCAAAAAGAAAGTTGAAATGCCTTGATCATAAAATTCGTGATTCTATATGCCCAAACACTGATACATGGTATATCCGTCCAGAGAAATCCCCTCCTGACGCCGATAAATGTGAAAAGACATGCCATGCTAGCCCTGTAGGCCACCGGTGCATGGCGGATGCTAACGAATGCTCGAACAATCCCTCCAAACGCCAAAAGAAGATGCCACCGACATCGGCAGAGTGAAGAAGGGGAGTTGATACCCCTCCGCACATCCTATGAGACTACAGTACTCCTTCAGAAATGCACACTCCTCTTCTTAGCGACCTTTCGCTTCTTCTCCTCTTCCTCAGACCGGTCCCGATGGAAGAAGTTGCTGACGCTGGCAGCCGGGTTCGCGTAAGGTCCCTGAAGCAGTCCCGACATGAGGTTCGGAAGCTTCCCACGGCCGGCCTGCTGCGACTGCGACTGTTGCTGTTGCTGCGGCTGAGACGACGCACCACCACTCATCGTCGGCGGCGGCTGCGCAAATCGCACCTGCGGACGATACGCGCTGGTCCCCGGGGGCCCGTTATACGGTCCCGCGCTGTTGGGCCGCGGTGGCTGCGCCGGCGCCACGTGCCACGAGCCCGGCGTGGTTCCGGGCGGCGGCTGATGGCGCGGTGGTAAATTCGGGTTCGACTGACTAGGCGGGACGCCATAGAGTCTGCGAAGTCGCTCCGTCTCGGCCTCGATCTCGGCCTCTTTGCGTCGGCGGTCGGCTTCCTCCTTATCGAGCATCTTCTTGATGCGCTTCGCTTCCTCAGCGTCCCGTCGCTCGCGCTCACGCGCCTGCCGCTCTTCCTGTGCTACCATGGCCTGTAAACGCTTGGTCTCGTTGTCAATCTCCCACTGTTGGCGAGCATTGGGCCTGGGAGGACCATTGTTCATGGATTGTGCAGGGGGCGAGGCGGGCTTGTTGCCGATGGCGCCGGACATGGCAGCTGCGGGTGGTGTCGGCGCCATGGACACCGTAGGTGGCTTGGAGTTCTTGCGCCGACCGGTCGTGGGGGGCGGCGTCGCCGTCAGGTTGAAGACGTTCTGTCTGGGGTTCAGGAACAGGTCGCGGAGAACCTCGGCGCCGAGTAGCAGGACAATGTCCAGTCCCTTGCGGTCTTCCACGTCCACACGCTGCAGGTTGGGCTCGTAGATGGTTACGGCGCTCTCGTGCTTTGTGTCCTTGAACATGGCGACCGTGATATCAGGCTCTTTGCTCTTCTTGCCAGCGACGCTCTTGCCGACCATGTAGCACGTCATATCCTTGCTTAATCTGCCGTCTCGTTTCCAGCGGAACACGACCTTGGGGACGGTATCGCTAATAGGTGGATCATCAGAGGATCGATCGAGCAGGCTGGCGCTCGGTGCGCGGAAGCTCTGCTCGGGCATCTCAAACTCCCAGCTGTCGGACTTGCCCCAGCTTCCGGATTTCATCTTGATGACGACCTGCGAGTCCGGATTGTAGAGCTGGAGCGTGACTTGGTCGGGCAAGATGGGTTGTGGCGGGGCCGGGGTGCCATTTTGGACGCGGACCTCGGCGGCTGAGAGTGTCGGCTGCGTCCATTCCGGCTCGACGAGGACCTCGGCGTAGACGATTTGCTGGGAAGCGATGTCGGTGAGAGCAGCGGCGTACTTGTTGCGGGCGACCGGGTTGGCGGGGTCAGCACGCTTGAGAACGTAATTTGGCACTGGGTCGGAGCCTTGGTGAGTGAAGTAGAGAATGGTGTTCTGAGGGTTATCGGAGGAGGGGCGGAAGTGGAAGGTGGGTAGGTTTTCGTCGAGCATGTTGGGCGGCGTTCGACGGCTGTATTAGCGATCGACGTGCTCGCTCGAAGAAAGAAGTTGAGGTGAGTTTATTGAAGGTCTTGGTGTTGAGGTAGTGAAGTGACGTTTCCTGCGCCGCTTGGAGGTATTTCGGAGGAGGGGGAGGGGGACACAGCGTTCATAAGAAGGGTCAGGCTGGCAAGGCAAGTGTGCTGGGCCTCAAGGGTGTGCGCGGTCAAGTGGGCTGAGTCTTGAATCCGTCCGTCACCCATCCGCCTTGGCTCTTTTTTATTTTGCGTGTTCTGGAACCCAAAGACAAGGGATAGGTCACTGCTCCATAATATACCCAGTCCTGTACGCAGACGTTCGAATCTATCCGCGGACTCTAAGGTATGCGGTATAGAGCCCCACTACGTAGGTAAGCAAAAGACCCGAAAGTACACTGTCATAGAAGGGAGATGAAGTGACAATAGAAGCTATCGTAAGCTTGATCAGATGAGGTACAGGAAAGGCAAAATGATTAGAAGCCAAGTATGTACAAGAACAGGGCACCCCGCTATGCGAAAAGGTTGAAGCCTGCTTTGGCAAAAGTGACCGGTTCGTGTCGTGAAGAATGGAAGCGTGGGGTGGGAAAGAAGCTGTGGTACCGCACCGAACTTGCAGCAGGAGGGACTTGGGAGAAAGATGGAAGGAAGCCTGGCACATGCACCCACTTAGAAGTCCCATTAGCTGAATGTACAAGCCACCTAGAGGTGTACTACCGCGGTGTTAAGGGTGCCCAGATTACCCGCCGCTTTAAGGACACCGTATCCGCGGGGGGTCAGGGTGAGCATACCTAGATAGTTAGTCGATACGAATATTTAAGTATATGTTTTTAGTCTTCATTAATGTAAAAAGTCAATTGTTAATAAATATTACTTATAATTTAATAGAAATATGTAATTTTATTTTAATATTATAAATATTAATTCAGATAAGATTATTACTCAAAAATAAGTATAAAAAAGAACTCAATATAGAGAATTTGTTCAACAAGCAAAGGCTTTTGGTTTAATCTAAGTATAGTCAAGTACATAATGATGCTGCTTTACTGAATGTGGAAACCACGTTGCATGATGACTTCGCGCATTTTCTCGCGGCCATCGAGATTGCCGGACTCAAAGTATCGTGAAGTGAATTCGGTCCACGTTCTTCGTCCTGACTTGCCCTCCGACTCATAAAAAGTACCCAAAGCCTTATTGTACGACTTCAAACGCTCCTGCTCATCCTCGTCATTCCATACCTCGTGGTGCAAAACGGCATCCAGCCCTAGGCGAGGCTTGATAGAGGCGTGCTCAGTAGGATCGGGGTGGCCAACGGCCATGCCAAACAACGCAACCGTGCGATGCGGAAGCCTGAGCAAATCACAGATTTCGGCACAGTTATTTCTCACAGCGCCGACGTAGCAGATTCCTAGATTGAGAGATTCCGCCGCGATGCTGATGTTTTGCGCTACGAGGGCGCAATCGATTGTCGGCATGATGAACATATCCAGCTTCTCTAACCCGGCGTCCTTCGTCCCGGCTTTTTCGCAGACTTTGCTGATACGATGCAAGTCGGCGACGAAGACTAAGAACAGAGGTGCTTGGCGGATGAAGTCTTGATCGCCGGCCAGCGTAGCCAACTTGCTCTTGCGCTCCGAGTCTTGAACGGCCACGACGCCCCAGGTCTGGAGGAGGGATGATGTAGAAGCGCTGGAGCCAACAGCGATTAGACTTTCGAGCGTACCCGGAGCGAGAGGGGTCGGGAGGAATTTGCGATGTGATTTGCGACGCAGTACAAGCTCGATTGTCGGGTTCAGGGGCCCGTCAAGCCCGAAAGATTTGCCATCTTGGTACCGGGCCTCAAGCAGCGAGGAGAATTCAGTTTGGGTAGAAGACATTCTTTCGTCCGGAATGTAGCCAAAGTTGTCTTCCTTGGTCAGGCGAAGTCTACCATAGAGCACGTTCCGTTGTGGCATGGATATAGCAACGGTCTTTTATAGCAATGCTACCAGACTCGACATGAGAGCCATTTAGGTAGATTTCCTGATGATTGAAAGCTGCTGACAAATTTTATTTAGGACTGAATGCATTGTTGTAGTCTATTCAACCATGAGCTGTGTTAAAGCCAATGAACGGTAATTGCGAGGTGTGGGTATAAGTCAATGATACTCAGGCCAGCCGAACCCACTTCAGCAACCGCTCCTCACGCTCCGCCATGTGTCGCAGAATTTTATCTGCAGAGTGCTCCAAGACACTGGAAGTCAGACCCATGACTTAGATGACTATCCTGATCTCGTCTGTGCTATTTGGGCGCCGTTGCAGCAGGAATCTTGCCAGTTCAACTTGACTCTCTTCGATTTCTTGCGTAAGGGTATGCTGGATCGAATATCTTACCAAGAATGATATGTTACTCGCAACCTGGGAAGTAGCATAGCGGATACGATGCAGTCGTCGACCAAGGCCTAGGTAATAGTCAGGAAGGAGCGGGTATCCTTAGCCACTGCGGCTAGCGTCAGTCGAGAGAGCGGCATTGAGATTTTCAAGTTAGTTCTGTACAGCGTAGGTAGATAAGTCGCAAGTCGACTTAAAGGTTGAGGACACGGCAATACATCGTAGACATGTATATCGCCACGAGTGTATCTACTGTACTAGCAAGGGGGGGTCTAGCGACAAGGCCGTGAATTTCACTCAGTCTTCTTAATACAAGAAGTCTAAGTATAATATCCAAGACCTATCAAATGGCAACTTCAGTAGATTTTTACTTTAAATAATTTTTTAAAAAATAAACTTAATAATTTCTTTAATAGTATTTATCTTAAATTTTTAAATAAAGAAAAAACAAAAAAATCTCTATTTAAAAAAATATTTATTTTTAAAATTTAATAAATTTAAACTATATTCTAAAAAAATGTTTATTAATTATTTTATATAAGAATAATTAAGGTTTTTTTTTTAGAAAGATAAATATTTATAAAATAGCTAGAGAAAAATAGATAGCGAGAATTAGATTTACTTACACGAAATAGTAGTCTAACGCATTGCATGGTGGCAGATGCAGGTCAAAGCAGCGGGGAAAGAACGTACTCCGTACTCTTCCCCCAGTAACGTAGGTACGTCGAAAGCCGCCCCGCTAGCTGCCCCGCTAGCTCATCTGATTGGTCATGAGCCACGGGCTCAGTTCCCACATCACTCCCGCTCCGCCACACCACATTATTTCCCGGTCTCTAAAACGCCCAAGGACGTTGACAAGAAAGTGTGCAAAGTCAGCCCGCCGATTCGTCAGCTCGCCAGGAGACAGGTACGTAGCGTGCGGCTGTGCAGGTGCTTTCCGTTCCGAGGGACGGTGTAACGGCTTTCTTTGCCATTGGAAACCGTGCCGTTTCCCTTCCGAAACGCGCGGCCAATGGTGGGAACCTGTCAAAAGGGTTCTCTCTTTGGGCTTCTTATTTTGGCAACTTTTTGCAGTGCAAACTTGACGGAGACGCGAGTGATTCGCCTGTTCGCTTATTTGATCGACGGGCTCTAATTTTCTCCCATTTTCCTTGCAGCTAAAGCAACGCCGGCTCTCGCTTACACGGTATAAGGTATGCCAGAGTCGGGCTGCGGCCCAAATGTGCTTCGTCAGCTTTGCTTCCCACTTGGGACTTGCTGTCTCAATTCGAGAGTGTAAGTCTGGTGAAGTGTGCCTCGGCGTCCCACGGAACTGCGACCTTTGTTGACTGTGCTCTTCTTGAGCGCATGGCGATTAAATACGTCTCAGACTTCGCACGATTGTCGACAAGGCGAGAGTGCATGTACAGCTCGAGAGAAAAAAACACCCGGGAGGCCTGCGTACCTGCACATGATTAGGAACGCAGCCACACACGATGGCGAAAAGGCCTCATCATCACCATGCCGGCCACCTCTTGGCTTTTTTCTTCCCCAGTAACTCACGCATTCACTGCAACGCTGTGAGAAAACCCCCCAAGCCACTAGAGAGATCTCTTCCCCATCGACTTACCAAGTACGCGACCGTGTTACTCGCAGGGATATATCAAAGTCGCACACTTATCCTCCACCAAAAGGCTTGCGGCTAGGTTTGGCGAACGCGTTCACCCGCCTATGTAACGGGGACGGGGTGCCTGACGATCTCAAAGTCTGGCGAAAAGAGTGTCTCCGCCCCATCCAAACGATTTCCCAGAGAATCGACCTCTTGACGTCCTCACTTCTATGGGTGCTCCTCACGTATCAATAAACAGGTCAACAATATTAACAAGTCGTATGCATTGTTTTACTTTTGGATTACATCCTACCTCCCACTACCCACCACTCACTTTACTACAACATACACCATCATCACCTTCCACATGTCTTGGCACTCCGGCCTCAACACTCCCCCAACAGCCACCCACATCTCTCCTTCAAAACATATCTGTACAATGGGGGAAAGAAAGAACACGCGCTATGTGAAAGATGTCTAACTCCGCAGAGCCACCCAAGCGCCAGGCTTGAAGAAGGAAGCATTTGCAGAAGTCGTATGGGTACATATTGTTCGGTTGTGTTTGTGTGTGTGAAAAAGTATTGTTTGTACAAAGCGATCGCCTCTCGGCTCCCGTCTCTTTCTCGCTCTCTCTCTTTGTGTCAAAGCGTGTGTATGTGATATGACCTTTGGTATTACAACCCGCTCCCAGCCTCCCACTGCCCTTCCTCCCTTCCACCTCGTTCGAATCCTGTTAATCCGCGCCATGCTTGGGTATGTAAACAAAGAAAAGTTGCCTCTTGTGTGTGTTGTGTCCGGGTCACGTCTGTTGGGCGAAGCTACTACGCATTCGGCCCCAAATCAGGCCGCCGGGGTACCTCCCCGTCCGGCATCATCATGGTAAACTGGGGTTCAGGCGGCATGCCGTTTTGGCCTGTCCCGGCCGGTAGACCCGGCACGGGCGGGATGTCTTCGTCCGTCTCCGGCCTGGCTTGTGCTCTTTTGACGCGGCCGGTCTGTTGGTTGACCCAGCTGTCGACCGTCCTGAACCTCGCTGGAAGGTCCTCGCTGGCCTCTGTGTATACTGTTTCACGGTTCGTCTTGCTCATCCATGAGAAGCGACCGACGCCGTTCTGACTGGCTCTCAGTGACTGTGACACTGGGGGAGGCGGCTGGAGCACCATGCCAGGCATTCCGGGTACAATAATGTCACCATCACCGAAGCCAGAAGAGATGGACGAAAGCTCGCTGGCCCGATTGACTTGACGCCTAGCAGGGTCATAGGCATCCGAGGGCTGGCGGGCGAGCTCAGACTGGTTAAAGTACGCACCGGCGCCCACGCCTGACCTTAATGTCAGGTTGGGATCTGTCGGGCTGCCGTACTGTCCGATAATGTGAGTAAGGGACCCACTAGGCGCGTGGCTGATGTATGTCCCGGTTTGGCTGTCATACGTGCCGACTTGGCTCGTGTAAGCGCTCTGTTGATTGCTGAACGGGTTTTGTTGACTGTTGTATGTGCCTTGCCCACTGACATTGTTCATCCTCATGGGGATGGTGCCTGTAGGACTCTGGTGAATGGGGCTGCCGTGATTATCAGCTGGCGACATTGTGTAGTTGGCAGGATATGTGCCGTTGGTAACGTAGGGAGCGGGTTTGCCGTCGGGGCCATAGAACCCCGTGTCCAGGCGTAGTGTTCCTCGCTGTCCCTTCTCGTACTGAGGTGGTTCGCTTCGTCGTCCATCGAGGTTTTCCCATCCGCTAGATCCCTTGAAGAAGGGAATCTTTGAGCCAATGCCACCTGGCCTGTCGCCTTGGTAGCCAGACTCCCTTTCCCTTCTCATACGCCCCGCCCTCTTCATTGTCCTCCACACAATCCACACAAGGAATGACGCGAAGATGAATGATCCTGCATCATGTCAGTGTCTGTGAGGGTATATTCCAGTCTCTGGTGCTTACCTATTGAGCCAACAGCAATGAGGGCATGCTCTGTCTCGGGGTTCATTCTTGGCGGTCTGCCATCATCCTTGCTGGAACCACCACTGGCCAAGCCTGGCAACGCTGAAATGGTCTCGGCTGGAAGTACCGCTGAGGCGAGAGTGGCTGTGATGGTAGGCGTTGAGTGCTTCTCTCCATCGATACCCTTCCTCGGGGCTGAGGGATCAACCGATGGCAAAGGGGGCAGGGCAAGGGGCCCACTGGGCGCGATGACTGCAGGCGGGACTGTAGGAGTGGGAGTAATTACTGGAGGAGGCGGTGGTGACGGAGTGAACTTGGGCTTCTTGGGCTGTACTATATCAGTCATGTTCAACGATACTTCCTGAACTCATATAACTCACCGAATCCGGTTGCTTCATGGTTGAGATGAGGGTGACGGTTCGAGGAGGCGCCGTAACAGTCATGGTAGCTGGCGGCGCTGCTGGGGGTTCGGGTTCAGGCGGAGGTGGTGGTGGTGGGTCAGGCTCAGCCGGAGCGAGAACTGGTGGTGGTGCGGGCTCTTCAGGTGGTGGTGGCGGCGGGGTGGGAGGACGCTCCGGTGCCTCGACGGGAATCTCGGGGTGAGCGATGAAAGTCTCTCGAGGTTGTGCGTAAGTCTCTTGAGGTTGTTCAACATAGACTGGAACCTGTACAGCTGGGGGTTTCGATGTAGCAGCGGGTGTCGTTCTCACGGGGGTCGGTTGCACAGCCGGCGCGGCAACGACCGCCGGAGGAGGACGAATCGATGCGGGCGGCGGACGGAGGGTTGCCAAAGGCAACTTTCCTGATGCCACATTGTTGGACGGCCTCACAGCTTTTGGGGTGTCCGGGCTTGAAGGAGGCTGTTGTTGTTGTTGTTGGGGAGGAGGGTTCTTGAGCTGATTTTTCCGCGCCTTATCGTCGCTGTCGCTGTCTGAGCGACGGTCTACTGCCGAATCCGCATACCTGCGTCCAGCATTGATGGCCCGTTTCCATACGCCTCCTGCGGCGTTTCTCACTTGGTTGGCGTACTCATCGTCAGACTCGGCATCGCGATCCCAAAGCAAAGGCGGTACGGCGATGTTGGCGGGTGGTGCACGTCTCTTGGAGGGCTTCTGGGCCCGTGGCACTGCGTGAGGAGCCATTCCCTCCTCTCCTGTCATCCTATCCTATCCTATCCGTTCCGGACCGATGATAGTCGCCAAGGTTTTCCTCTTGTCAATCACTTCCGACCATGGCCCTTGGTTGATACTATTCGAGATCGAGTTGTAACCGGCAGAATCGGTGTTGGAAGGATACTCGATCGGTTTGCGAAGAGCGGATGAGAGAAGGCAGAAGAATACAAACACACGAATGAATAGACGTCAGTGCCAGCAAAGGGGTCTAAAGAAAAGAATTGAAATGAAAAATAAGGCCGGCCTTGGTATGGAAGAATGGAAAAAAGTGGTGAACACCAAACAACTGGCGGAGATGTCAAGCACTAGAGGGAGAAGAGGGAGAAGGGAGGGAAGAAGAGAAGCCAGCCGAGCGAGAGGCGACAGTATGTATCAGATTGGGTCGATCATCTATCCATCATTCGCGGGGAGACCCATGCTACATGACAGATGCCCCCCCCGAGATGCTTCAGGGATAGATCCAGACACCCACGACACCCCATGCGGGCACCAGCACTGACTAGGACTGGCGCAGGAACTGGCACGCGAAAGCCGATGGGTGCGGCGCACTAGTGGGTGGTCCGTGGATCGAGCTGTCGTCGAGTATGTCAGCGGTCAGTCGCGCGGGTTTGACTTTTTTGTCATGCCAGTGCCACAGGGACAGACAAAACGACTTCAGACTCTTGTTAGGCTAGCACTACAAGGTGGTAGTAGAACGTCAGGCCGGCAGAATTGGTCATGGCCGCAGGTCTTATTGCGTACGTTGGCTGCGTATATTTGTGATGCCATCTTCTTCGTCCCTTTCTCTGAATATCCGAACGTCAAGCACAGGCGTTCTGCTTGGACTGACGTGCAGGGCCGAACACGATTGCGTCGCATCAGCAGCATCAGTGGCATCAGCAACAGGTTCCAGCCACCGCCGACTTTCCGAGTACAGACCACCTTGGGCAAGTACCCGTACAGAGCAGAAGATTCGCATCGAGAGTCTGTCCAAAGACAGGTGCGGCAACCCGGCGAGGGCGAACGAGGTCGAGGAAGGTCCACCCCTCTCCTACTCGTAGGCTCCCAGCGTACGGCTACGCAGAACGGAGCATGGTCTGGTCTCTTCTTCCCGTATCCATTCCCCTGGCGTCTGGTCCGTACGAATGCCCCGTACTGTAGACCAGACTCAGACACAGACGCGGTGGCCAGTCCAGTATCCATTCGTGTGCCTCTATACTACGTAGACAACAGGGACCCTGGCCGGCACAGGCACGCAAGGCATGGATGGTGGAAGGTGTCTGGAATGGACTGTTCGCCCATCGAGTCGATCCAGTGGGCAGAGAGAGCAGACGAGATGCGCCGAAGCTTGTTAGGTGTCAATCATTGCCAGAGCAGGCCATTGATGCTCCGGCGGTAGGAGAAGTTGGGTCGGAGGGGGTTGAAGCCTGAAGGAGAACACGGACGCTCTTCCAGGGGACGGTAGGAGAAGTCTAGAGACGAGACTTGAGATGGGGGGAGAGGGACCAGCTTCTTCATCGGTACGTCTCGTCGTCTCTGCTTCATCCTCAAGAGCTGTGGGTAATAAACTGGCCGTCGGCGAACGAGAGTCGAGAGAAGTTGGTCAAGGTGTGGGCATCAAGGGGAGAGAAGAACAGGGATGACACACACCTACAGTAGTGTCTGCAGCATGACCGTGGTGAAGATCGTAGCCGGGGTCTAGTGAACGGCATCCAAGTTGGTAATGTACGATACGGCGCATGTACTGTGAGCCTGTGAGGTGCGTGTGAGGTGTTGTAGACGTGAGACAGCTGTAGAAAGGTCAACCAGCCCGCTGTCGAAGCTGTAGTTTCGAAGAGCCGAAGTGGGACGGTACTGGAATGTCGAGTCGCTACCATCTCACGGCGAGACACATGCGGGGGATCTGTTAGCGCGAGACGTATCCTCCGGTCGGGACCCGGCATTTGAGGGGTCTATTGGGACCTTTGGGGGGGCCCTTGGGGAGCAATGGGGGGAGGACTCAAGGAGGAGGGGGACAACAGAGCGCGCTGAAGGTCTGCAAGTTCTACGAAAATCTGCGACGACACTTGCAGGGGACCATGCGTCTCAGCGTGGGAAAGAGCGGGTTTCAGGACAAGGGAGGGCCCGGTGCGGACCGGGAAAGCCTTCAGGGAGTCTTTCTCCCGAGTTTCCCCCCCCTTCTCTAGACTCTTCCCCTTCCCTTCTTCCCCGTTTTTGATCCAAGGCTGGGCAAGACTACCTACCTTGGGTATGAGCTAGGCTAGTCGAACCTTTCAGGCCTAGCCCCTCTCACTGGGTCACTCAATCAAGATGGTGGCTGGCACTGGCTCGCGGGAGAGTGCCCGACGCACTGATGTGTAACATCCAAACGGCGCTGAAGCGGGATGGATCATTTTCATTCAATGACGGATGCCAGAATTTGCTTAGCCCACCGCGCCGGTCGACGAATGACAGCCTCTAGAGCGGGGATTTCGAACCAAAGCCAACGGGCGACGGGCTTTGATTCTTCGAGCCCGGATTCCTCGCACTGCGCTGGTTGATCTATACGCCGCTGTTTTGGCGTCCTCCGGGCTCCGAGCCTAGAAGTACTGTACGACCATGCAATCTTGTATCCACATTCCACACACCAACGTCCCAGGAAAGCCCACTTACACTCGAGCTGACCAGGGCTCTCGGGGAGGATCACTGGTGAGGCCGGCCGGCGATGAGGATGTATAGGAAGAGGCAGAGGCAGAACGGAGTACGGACAAACACCACCTTGTTGTTGTCGTTCCAGCATCATCATCATCAACACCCGTTCCTCGCCCAGGAAAGGAGTTCAGGAGCTCGAACTGAAAGTCTGAAATGGCCGTTGTTGCCGAATTTGCCGCCTTGCCGGAAGCTGGGTTCGACAGTTTGCATCATCGTCAAAAAGTCACGTTTGAAATACTTTACCTAATTCCCTCAGCCCCTTCTTGAACCTATCCCCCCTCCCCTCCCCTTTCAGAGAAGAGCGCCCTTTCAGAGAAGAGTGACGGGAGTCTACTGACCAAGAACCCTGTCCTCTGGAAAACCCTGAGACTCGGCCGTTGAACCGCGCGATCATCATCCGGAAGTGGCGTTCACCTCGCACAAGCTTCGCCCAGGATCATCGATGAGGCTCTACCTACCTACTTCGTGCCGTTGGTTCATGCTCTGCCTACCTGACCTAGCTGCATGGAAGAAAGGGACGCGAAAATGCCCCCAATAGTTAACTCTACTAAGACCCCACCCCACACGACGGATCACCCCCTACGACGGATCACCCAATGCGGTACAATTCAGTCAAAAACCACTAATTCTACCTACTTCATTTTATAATATAAAAAATATATAAAAAATACTTTTAGATATAAAATATATAGTTTTCTTACTAAAATAATTTTTATAAATTATAATCTACTATAGTTACTAAGATATTACTAAGTTAAATATAATGTTTTTTACTATATAAAAATACGATTTCTAACGTTATAAAAAATAAATAAAGTTAAGTATTTTGAAATACCAGAATTTTTAGAATATTTTTCTAAACTTAAATATACTATTTTTAGCGTTATACTAATTACATAAGCTTAGGAAATTTAAGTTTTTATAAATACTACTTATTATAATATAACTTAATATTTCTATATAATAATACTTATATTAGTAATAAAAAACTATTTATAAAAGTTTAATATAAATCTATTAAAATAATCAACTTTAAAATTTAATTTTTTTTAATAAATAAAAGAGTTATATAACATAGTATAATGTTAGTATCTATATAGAAATTACTAGTAAACACTAACATTTAAAAGCATATTCTAAATCTAATATTATTATATAATATAATATGAAAATAATTTTTTAAAATATTTTTCTATACTAATTATATTTTTTATAGCTTGTGTAATTTTTGAAATATTTATTCTTTAATTATTTATATATATATGGAATAGCGGTTTTGGCTGAATGTGGCCGAATTGGGTGATCCGTCGTAGGGGGTGATCCGTCGTGTGGGGTGGGGTCTTACTGCTATATCAGCTTGGGCCCCCCCCCCTCCCCTTGTCGTTCCCTCACCTGCCAGATCTGGCTAACGGAAACGCATTTCTCTGGGCAAAACGCCCAGCGAACTAGTCTCGGCTTCTTTGCCAATGAAAATCTGTAAGGGGGTGGAATAAACGAGAAAGCTATTGAACAAAAGCTAACTCTTTTCCAGGAACCAAAGAGCCTCATAAAACTATTCTATTGATAATTTCCCAACCCCGCTTCAATTTGTTGCTTTCAACATTCCTCCGTGAGGCTAATTCTCTACGAGTCAATTAACTACCTGCGTAAGGTTGCCCGCTCGCCTCGTTCCGTTCGTTCGTGCTGCCCCTGGGCAACAAGAGTAAGGTAATCAACTAGCGTGCAACTCTGTTAGTGACTCGTCGCTCTTTTTCTGCCCAATTCAATATTTGCTCCAAGCCGGGCACTTTGCTATTGGCCCCGGAGCCATGCTATAGCCTCATCTCACGGCCGCACGGCCGAACCCTCGAAACCTGAACTTCCCTTCCCCTCGTCACACACGCACACCTACACACCTACACACCATCACACACCTCTTTACATCCCGTCGTGCTGCGCCTTTTTTTGCCGTGACGAGCCGGTTCCCACCTGTCTCCAGGACCCCTCGTTGCCCCGTGTTTGGCTGCTTTTTCGCCTCAAAAGTCTTTTCATCTCAACCTTTTTGCCTCTGTCTCTTTCTTTCGTTACTTCGTACCTTGCCAACGCGCCCAAAACCTGCAACAACCTTCGCAAGACTTGTCACAGAAAAATCCAACAGGGCAATTAAGCTCCCATCTTGGCATCTGGAAACTTGTCGACCGGGGGGGGGGGGGGGGCGGGATTGAAACAAAAAAACCAACCCCCCCTCCCAACCGACACACCACATACACAACAAACAGACGTTCTGCCCCCGGCTGGGGCGGGGGGGTGGGGGGGGGGGGGGGGGGGGGGGGGCCGGATCTGAGCCAAAAAACCACACCTCCTCCGTCTGCCTTTTACCTTGCTAAGCCTGCTGATTGGATCTTGACGAGGAGGGAGGAAGGGTAACAAAAAGAAGCTTGATCGTGCTGGTTTCTTGGCCTTCATTAGCCGCTGGTCATTTTCGAGGATGAAGGTTCCGCTCTACGCGAGCTTCTCGCCTCGTATCAAAAGAGGCTTCTTTTCTCCTCACCCATAAACTACGTATTCCAATAATCCAAAAAGCTAGCTCGCGTGACTCTACTACAAAGAGGTTGTACGATGTTCCCGAGGCGCTTGAGCCTCATAATTTGTATACCTGAAAAAGATGGCACCACTCGCCAGAAAGGCCTACGCCGCATGCATACGAGAAGCCCAAGGCGGAGGCTTGGCAGAGATCTAATCATATTATCTAACAACCGTGCTCTGCCTCACAAGTCCAAAGCTGCGGGAAACCTTCTTCAACCAAGGCTACCAAGGCTCTCAAGGCTTCCCTCACAATAAATTGAAATTAATATACGCGGACTCTTTGCCCAGAGAATCTGTTGAAGAATCCAAATAGATCTCGTTCCTGGGTAGTGAGAAGGCATGCCATAGTTACTGGGATCAACGTTCGCTTGACAAATCCTCCGCGGCTTGGCTACCCCGATGTCTCGCCTGCCAAGCTTCACGATCTTCTTACCAAGAGCTCGGGTGTGCAGCCGCCGCGCCTTGCGATGGATGCATGGATGGCACCCACCCAAGGCTCTCAGCTTGGCTTCCTTCTCTCTTCCCCTCTCTACCCTCTGTCTCTTATCACACTGGCACAATGCTAGATTGGCGAGGGAAGTGTGGCATGTATGTTGCGAGGCTACGTACTGCTCAACCTACGGGCCGTTTCGACCCTATTCGTTTGGAGGTCGATGATGATGATGATGGGGCCCATTGACCTTTCAACTTGACGAGCTAGCTTCGCTACACCATCGACGGAACGAAAGTGGACTGCAAGATATGAGTCGAGAGTCCTCGGTCGACTCAGTCGAGACCTTTCGATGGTGCGAGTTTCTTGTGGTCCATCCTCAATGGGCGCCCTCTTTTTTCCCACATCTGCCGGCATAACGCAGCGGGTTCAGCTCGCTGCCGCCGCACTGGGTTCATGTCATGCGCTTAAGCGCCTATCAGATTGGATTCATGGAAGCAAGCTGGAGTGTGAGGGAGCTTTCGCGTCATGACGCTGTCCGACGGACATTGTTCGTGATCAAACGATGAGGGGGCCCGCGGTTTGCGTAAGCTCGCGAGGATGAGACGGCACGCAAGCGAACACTCGCGGTGTGAGGAATTGCATGATGTTGGAAACCGTGGGGTTTTGGCAGCCGCACCACGACTGCATCCACAGCCTTGCCGCCCGTATCAAAATCCGATCACGGTTTTTGTGTCAAACCAGGCGGTTGCTGGTGCAATGGTGGTGCTCCGTCTGCGAGGCCTCTGGATTCGAGTTCCTCTCAGTCTCGGCTCTCTGGAGGTCTTGGCCCACATTCTCCTGTGTGAGCTTCTAAGTCAGACACGAACCCTGTTTCATCTTGGCCGTCGGCTTCAGTATCCACCACAAGGCACAGTGGCCAACCCCATCCCATCCCATACCATCCCATCGGCGCCTCCTCTTTTTATCTTCCCTCTTCACCTGCTGTTGGCGGGTTGGGTTTGCGGCGTTTCAGCATCTCGGGCCCGGGCATCGAGAGGGAGTGAGAGAAGATGTGCTGTGCCGAAATGGACACCCCGTTTCGTTTCCGCGCGCGCGCAATCACAAAACTGCCGACACACTAGCTTCCTACCCGCTCGATCCTATTTCCTCCCCGTCCCCTCCCCTTCCCCCAAGGCTGCGGTTCGTACAGAGTGTGCTTGGCTCAGAGGCAGCAAAGGAAACTTTTCCTAATCTGCACATGTTGCCGATGAGCCGCTTGGGGACCCTTCTTCTCCTCGGCCATCAGCTTCGAGCATGTGCTGAGAGTGCAGTCCCATCTCTGGATGATAGCTGTGGAGACGACGCTAGCTGTGTAGTGTGAGGGAACTTTCAGTCTCACAACGTGCTTTGAGGAACAACGCACGAGTGTGTCTTGGGCCATGTGCGGTATGGAGGTGCCAGGTTGGAAGGTCAGGAGAGCAGATGAGCGACAGGACGAAGTAAGGGGAGTGGTTGACAGGAGCCGAGGCGATGGTGACTAGAAGGCCGTAATTGGCCGAGGCGTTTGTGGCATCCAACTTGTTAACAGCCACCACATGTTTTGATGTAGGAAGGTTGATGGCGGTAATTCCCGGCAGCCTTCACGGGATGACGAGGAAGAAAGAAAAACATCGGAGAGCATACGCCCACGTGAAGATGTTCGGGGATTGATGCTTTTAAGAAAGGAGACTGGATGGGCTTCGTCGCGTGCCTCCCTGCCAGTCCCGTCCCATTCTCCAGAATTCCTAAGTCCGACGGTTTCGGCGATGGCCTCGGAGAGAAGGAGAATAGTGGAGACACCGGGCCGCACGGGCACCTTGATGGTTCCGGGGGACGGTGGGCGTTGACCTCGAGACGAGGGCCCGGACTGCCGGATTGGGGGCAAAGGGGGAGGAATTGACCGGGACGTTCGGCCGGATGGAGTGCAGATTCGGGGCTCGGGAAGTGGTCGGGTATGGGGAACAAGTTTGGGCAGAACGACTCCATGCCACATAGCAACGCTAAAAATCAGACCTAGGAACTCCTCAAGTCCGAGATAAGACGTGCTCTAGCTCGGGGCCCTTCGGAGAAACGGCATTTGGAGCTTGCGGGTACTAGTGCGATGGTCATTTTTTCGGGGGTGATGACATGGGCGTACGACTACCTTGGGTCGAGGTATCCCGAGGGATTGAGGTAAGTTTACGGAACATGATAGCTCACTCACGAGCTTTGGATTTCTCGGGTGAAAGGATGGTATGCCATTGAAAAGCATGTGCGCGAGAGGCTTCACAATATGGTACTACCGCTATAAACAAGTTGGAGATTTACATACTATGTAGTGGATGAGATCTGGCGCAGCGGAGCCTGGAGGTGGCTGGAGGCTGGTAAGGGTGGACGGGGAAGTGGAGTTTGGGGAGTCAAGCCCAGTTGGATTTTGCGAGATATTAGTGAGGGATGTGTGTAAGATAAAGGCATGATTGGGCACGATGCTTGACGGCGGGTAAAAAAGTCACGAAAAAAAAAGCGCGCGATGGAGACATTTCCTGAGTCATCCTGGTCTGGGTTGCTATCGCGACATCAGCCAGGCGCAGTTGGTAAAGGTGCGACGGACCGAAAGTGCCCAGGTGCGGAAGGAGAATTCAATGACAAAACGCCGGGATTCGGCCGGGGCGTGGCCGGGGCTTCTTCTTTGGACCAAGGCCGCCGGCGGACAAGGCGCCGCGCAAGGGTAAAAAAAAAACAAAAAAAAAAAAAAACAGCAAGGCCAACCAAGATTGGCAAGGGAATAAAATAAAATAAAAAATACAGAGACAACCAGGGGAAAAGGGCAAGAGACACCCCGAGGCCCACTTACACCCACCTCGAAATGGCCCATACTGCGTATGTTCGTGACCCCCAAAGCTGAGGTGGAATATGACGGTGGACTTGCCACTGATAGGGCAAAAACAAGCGCTCCATTGGGAGCAGACTGCGGCTGCGCGGACCACGATACGGAGTTTAGTTGAATCCCCTGTATGCCTAGCACCAGGTAAGCATGTAAGCAGGTAAGCAGCTAACACTGCACAGCAAGCGCAGCAAGGGACCTAAGGCAGCTGGGTCCCGGGACGGCCAAGACATTTTTTGGATCCAATGTCGGCAGCAAACACATTGCTTGCTCTTGGGAGTTGGAGTCGGAGTCTCGCGGTCGGTTTACTGTATTGCCGCAAACAGCCCACCCAATCACACACTGTCTCTCCCGTCCAAGCTTCCCATTCTTCCACCTCATCTTTTGGGCTGGCGGCGCCGCGGGCGGAGCGCGCTATCTCTGACCTCACGTCCTCACCCCCGTAGCACCTGAAATTTTCTGCAAGCTGCCAAAAAATACCGCCAGGTCGGGAGGGTCCAGCCGCCAGCCTGCAAATCTCTCTTCGTTGGCTGCGTCACACTTTTGCGATTCCCACCCCCAGTTCCTCTGTCCTGTCCTGTCCTGTCCTGTCCTACCAGCTTGTGCTGCCCGCGCATCCTTATCGTCTCCGAATTTCCTCCCTCCTCCGAACTCCTTCGTGACTTTTTTTTCCCTTTTTCCCTCTTCCCCTCCCTTCAACCAAGTGTCGCATCCTCTTGCCTCGCCATCAAGAACCATCTTTGGTTACCGGGGACCTTCCTCTCCATCACCAATTGAAGCAATGGCTTCCTCCGTCAGAGCCATGAGCTCCATTCGCGCAGCCCAGCAGCTGCTCCCGAAAGCTCCGCGTGCTGCCAATGCCGGTCGCAGAACCCTCACAACCACCTCCAGACAATCTCTCAGAACCCTCACCGCGAGGCCGAGAGTCGCCGCCCTTCCCCAGGTCGGAACCGTTGCGCGCCAGCTTACCAGAAACTACGCCGATGTCGCTCCCAAGAAGGCTGGCAAGGTCCGCAAGACCTTCAGATGGGCCTGGCGCTTGACCTACCTCTCTGCCCTGGGTCTCTTCGGCTACATTGGATATGTTGTCTACGATGACAGGCACCCCGAGGATCAGGTAGAGCTGGACCCTACCAAGAAGACGCTGGTCATTCTCGGTGAGTTCCTCACTCGACGGCCTGCGCGCCATTCATACACCCACTGCACATATCGCGCATACTGACAACTTGTAACAGGCACTGGCTGGGGATCCGTCTCTCTCTTGAAGAAGCTTGACACGGAGAACTACAACGTCGTCGTCATCTCGCCCAGAAACTACTTCCTCTTCACCCCTCTTCTGCCTTCCTGCACCACCGGTACCATTGAGCACCGCTCCATCATGGAGCCCATCCGAACCATCCTCCGTCACAAGAAGGCCGCCGTCAAGTTCTACGAAGCCGAGGCCAGCTCCGTCGACCCCGAGAGAAAGGTTGTCAAGATCCTGGATACGTCGGAGATTAAGGGCACCACATCCGAGACTGAGGTCGCCTACGACCTGCTGGTCGTCGGTGTCGGAGCTGAGAATGCCACCTTTGGCATTCCCGGCGTGCGCGAGAACTCGTGCTTCTTGAAGGAGATTAACGACGCCCAGGCGATTCGCAAGAAGATCATGGACTGCGTCGAGACCGCCGCCTTCAAGGATCAGTCTGCCGAGGATGTCAGCCGTCTCATGCACATGGTTGTCGTCGGTGGTGGCCCCACTGGTGTCGAGTTCGCCGGTGAGCTTCAGGACTTCTTCGAGCAGGACATCAAGCGTCTGGTCCCCGAGATTGCCGACCGCTTCAAGGTTACCCTGATCGAGGCTCTCCCCAACGTCTTGCCCTCCTTCTCCAAGCAGCTGATTGAGTACACCGAGAAGACCTTTGAGGAGGAGAAGATTGACATCTTGACCAAGACCATGGTCAAGAAGGTCACCGACACCTACGTCCAGGCCGAGGGTACCGGCCCCGACGGAAAGAAGCAGACCCTCACCATTCCCTACGGTCTTCTCGTCTGGGCTACCGGTAACGCTGTCCGCCCCATCATCCGCGACCTCATCACCAAGATCCCCGCCCAGAAGGACTCTCGCCGCGGTCTGGCCGTCAACGAGTACCTCGTTGTTCAGGGCACCCGTGACATCTGGGCCATTGGCGACTGCGCTGTCGCTGGATACGCCCCGACTGCTCAGGTCGCCGCACAGGAGGGTAACTTCCTTGCCAAACTCTTCAACAACATGGCCAGAACCGAGACCCTCGAGGAACGCGTCCAGGAGCTCAGCGCCAACCTGAACCTCAAGCCCGGCAACGCTGCCGAGGTCGCCAAGGAGATCGAGGCTCACGAGCGCCAGCTCCGCCGCATTAAAGACATCAAGCCTTTCCACTACTCTCACCAGGGCAGCTTGGCCTACATTGGCAGCGAGAAGGCTGTCGCCGATGTTGCCTGGTGGAACGGAAACATTGCCAGTGGTGGTACTATGACCTACTTCTTCTGGCGCAGTGCTTACCTTTCCATGTGCTTCAGCAGTGAGTTCTATATCCCCCTGATGTAATTTTGCCTATTGTAGTCACATGCTAACGCTCTTGACCTTTTTAGCTCGCAACCGTCTCCTCGTCGTCAATGACTGGCTCAAGTCCAAGGTCTTTGGTCGCGACATCTCAAGAGAATAAGCTTGGGTGGCTTTATTCTTGGCGTTTATGAATCATTTTCCTTGCCTTTGGCGCTGGGATAATTCTACTTCTTTGTGTTTCTGTTTCTCTTTTGTGTCCTGTAACCTTTTCTTGCGTCAGACCTCTGTTTGTTTTATTGGTGTCTTGAGCGAAACGATAGAATCGATCGGCTTTTAATGGCTGGGCGGGGAAACGATAGACTGGGTAGAAACTGGGACACCCGATTCAAGTCCCTCCTTCGAAAAGGGGGGGAATGAAAAACCAACAAACGCATACACGGCTACCTACCATTACACCTGTAGGAATTTGTCCGATGCTGCTTTTCTTTGCCAATAACACCTGTACAATGTTCAAAAAACAACTACCGAGGGTCCTCGGCTTATCCTGCGCTCGAACGCGTGAGAGTTGAATAATGAGGAAATGTTACGATTAAGACACATACAACATGACATGACGGACGCATGGTTCACCTAGCTTGCGACATGTGATGTGATGTAGGCAGATGGATATCTGTACGGATACTCGTGAGATAGGGTAATGTTTTGCTGGACTAAGCGGCTGGCAGCGGGACGAGCCGAAGCTGCGCAAAAAGTTTCCGAATTGCTGGGAACGAATGCATCGCCCTGCGGGTGATCTCGGAAGACGGAGCACAAGACTCCATATCTCACCTGCATGACCGAGCTTGTTCGTGCTTCACCCTGATGGCATCTACCGTCTACGTATGGCCTTTTTGTTAGATGGGAGATGCCGAGGCTTAATGAAATTCTGCTTCTGAACATATAGTCGTGACGTTTTGGAGGGACCTCGTTGATTGAGGATGAGGGCTTGGCTGGGCGTATACGAAGGTTGAGATGCGGTGTCACCTGGCAAGCTTGAACATCCCTTGTTAGCTGGTGTTCGCGAGGCTGCGGGACTAGGTAGGTGAGCGACTTGAGATCAGATAGAAGAAGATCGGTTGGCATGTGGGATTGCGGCGGGCATGGAGAAGGGCTTGTGACGGTTGAGTTCTTTCTTCTCCTATGTCGACCCTTTCATCTGCTCTTGGATGAATTGTGTTGTCATTCGTCTTTTTTACCGAGGAAGAAGACTGTTGAGCTGGAACTTCTTCATCGCAAGATCGATAGGATTGACTTCTCAGTCAGGGTTTACGTTGCTGTTGTTGGAGGCCCGCTCAAAGCAACGAAAATGGCGGACGTGTAATAAAGAACGATAACGAGTGAGATGTTTCATCTATATCCCGAGTTCCCGCGGTGAAATTGTCTCGTTTGGTGTGGCCATAGACAACAGGATGCTGGATATCCTTTTCGTCGCTGAACTGATTTTGGGAATTCCATAATTCTCTGGTAACCCCCTCAAAAAGTGACAGGGAAAGTCACACAAGAAACATGCTGACCCGAACGAGGAGGAGTCAGCACGGCAAGATGACTCATCCAAGCTAATGACATTGCGGAATTTATATTCAGACCTCTCTGGCACATATGAGATTAGTCAATGGAATCCTGCTACTCATCACACCGTGACGCACTTATTCCTCCAACGCAGTCTAAATAGGCGTCGCGGAGTGTCGCCGCTACAGGTTGACAATCCTTCCCAATGAGGAAACACTTCAAATCCTTGAATCCACTTCTGACAATAAACCGGGGCCTGATGTCCGCTCCTCTCCGCCGTCTCCTAGGGTCTAACGATGGTGAACGAGTCTCGCGGGGGACAGAATATTTAGCCGGCTACCGGTCTTCTAGGCACCTTCACCTTCAGATTCACCGAATATTACCCAGCTAGCCAATCAGCTCTCCGATGTGCGTTGCTCGCAGGCCCATCGAGTTTCCGGGTCTTCGGGCCGCCCGCCGTTTCGCAGTGTCCGAGTTTCCGGGGTTGGCGATTGTTCACCATGGCAGCGCTGGTGTTTGCTTCGTAGCATTGCTAAAGTCACATAAAGTCGTACTGACTGAGTCTTGACTCTGGCTGCGAAATGTTCTCCGGGAAGACCTACCATTCCACTACCAGTAAAGGTACTCGGTAGCTGCCCGAGCCAGCCCTGGTTAGGATACAGAGCTTAGTGACGCAAGGTAGGTATCCGTGAGTCTGGTGTAACCCGCTTCGAGCTTGAGATCGTCCCACATCGCCCATGCAAGGAATGGCGTATTACATATTCCGTCCAAGGTAGACTAGGATCCCCATTCGTCATTCTCAGCTTTCAAACAAATTTAAACTCCTTTGAAGTTGCTTCCCATAAAACCCCGAGCCCACCTAACATTTTGCCTACCTGGACTACGGCTGAAATACAATTGAAGAATTCTAATTGAAAGCTTTGATCAACTTCGAGTCGACAAACTGCTCAAGGGTCTGGGACAGGACATTGAGTTGTCACCATCAGATACGACATGTCTGCTGAGTCAACCACATTGACGGTCGGCCAGGAGATTCCGCTCCAGGAATTGACCTCGAAGGAAGGCAGCCTCCTAAATACCGAAGGTCATGTTCTAGGATCGAATACAGATGCGACGGGGGGTCTTCCGGCTCCGACGACAACAGCCGAAGTTGTGCAGAGATGGAATCACCCGAGGTCGAACCTCTTCAGAGTCCTATCTTGCTTCTTCAGTCTCCTCGTCTCCGGTGCGAACGATGCCGCCTACGGTGTAAGTCTCTCTCACCACTCCCATCAGAAACTCCAAAATTCGTATAGCGACTGACCTCAGAAACAGGCTCTGATTCCCTACGTGCGTTTCCTCCCATCCAAGCTAACTGTGATATCCCCAGTTTCACGCTGACTGACACCCCTGACCAGCTCGAAACCTACTACGGCCTCTCCTACGTCGTCGTCTCCCTCGTCTTCCTCTCTCCCTTCGTCGGCTACGTCCTCTCGGCCGCCCTTAACAACTACGTCCACCTGAAGCTCGGCCAGCGCGGCATCGCCGTCATCGCCTCCACGTGCCACATCGTCGCCTACATCATCATCTCCCAGCACCCGCCCTACCCGGCGCTGGTGGCCGCCTTCGTCGTCGCCGGCTTCGGTAACGGCCTGAGCGACGCCGGGTGGAACGCGTACATTGGCAACATGGCGAGGGCCAACGAGGTCCTCGGCTTCTTGCACGCGTTTTATGGTGTCGGCGGCGTGATTGCCCCTTTGATTGCTACGACTATGATTAACAAGGCGAACTTGGGTTGGTGGAACTTTTACTACTTCATGGTGAGTACCAGACACCTCTCACCCTCTACCCATTCTCTGTAACGAAGAGAGTATCTGAGCGTTTCACATTTTCTAACTCTACGACAACGTCCCCAGCTCGGCCTGGCCTCCATCGAGCTCGTCTGGTGCACGGCGGCCTTCTGGACGCAAACCGGCGCAGTCTACCGCGAGCTGGTAAGCCACTCCCGCAGCGACAACGCCGGAGGCGGCCTCCGCACCGCTCTCCTCAAACGCCCCTACGCCCGCGTCACCTGGCTCTGCGCCCTCTTCCTCCTCGCCTACGTCGGCACCGAAGTCTCCCTCGGCGGCTGGATCGTGCAGTTCATGATCCAAGTCCGCAAAGCCAACAACTTCGACTCGGGCATGACCTCGGTCGGCTTCTGGCTGGGCATCACCCTCGGCCGCGCGGTCCTCGGCTTCGTGACCCCCAGGCTGGGCGTCAAGCTCGCCGTGTCGGTCTACATCCCCATCGCCATGGCGCTCGAGCTGGTGTTCTGGCTCGTGCCGCACTTTTACGTTTCTGCCGTGGCGGTCGCGCTTCAGGGGTTCTTCTTGGGTCCGTTTTTCCCGGCCGTTGTCGTCGCCGCGACGAAGCTGCTGCCGAGGCATCTTCATGTCAGCACCATTGGTTTTGCGGCGGCGTTTGGCGGTAGCGGAGCGGCGATTTTGCCATTTGCTGTCGGCGCACTGGCGCAGGCGAAGGGTGTGCAGGTTTTGCAGCCGATCATTCTCGCCTTCTTGGGGATCATGCTCGTGTTGTGGCTGTGTCTGCCGAGGATTGGACATAAGCAGGAGTAAGGGGAGTGGGAAGAGATCAGGTGGAAAAGGATACCAGGTATATCGTATGTATATACGCAAAGTGTGGCCTTCTGAAAGAAACATTGCAACTCGAGTCTACCTCGGAATGAGGATGCCCAGATGTACTTTGCATCATATTTGGAGATTGAAGGTCTTCATCCCACGGAAAACAAAAAATCGAATAGAATTTAAATCTGCTTGAGTGGTATTACTTGAGACTTTATTGGCGTAACAAGAAGAAGAGGTGGTTATAACATGGGCAGTATGGCAAACCAGAGCTGGACAGGTTGACTTCGCGATAAACAAGTACGAATCACACGGTGAACTAGAAAAGCAGCCTGCGTTTTTACAAATGGATCGTAAGAAACACTTAACTACTAATCAAAATGCACTGCAAGACAGGAGGTTTATGTGAGTGGTTTGCCTGATTCGGTTCACTACAACAAAAGTTCATCTTCTTGGGATTTGCGTGCGCTGACTGAAGCCTGCTTGATTCTGGATGTGCAATGTCACCACGGATCCATGTCCAGCCAAAAGAAACATTTCAGAATTGTCAGTTGGCCAGGATGCATGATTCACCTTGAAAGGAATATTGGCAATGCAGTATAAACGATTCAAGTGGGGTGGTATCATAAGAACTTAAGGTCAATTGAAGTGTAAAAAGTAGCGGCAGAGACATAGGAACAAAGGGAAGGAAAAGAAAATCGCAGCATTGAAAAGCTGGCATACGGAAAGTTTCATAAGTGACCCGGACCCGAACAAAGCAAATAGGCCGGCCAGCGCCGGGAATGTCTCACTCCACCGGAAGCAAACGCATCCCAGAAAATTCGGGGCTCCTGCACTCCGGGATCGGCACCGTCGGCCCGCTCCGACTCGGAACCGTGTCGGGAAACCTGCACTGCATACTGCCAATCGCGAAACACCTCACACTTTTTTTTGTCCCAGACACAGCAGTGTTGTCGCCTTGTCTCACACGCCCCTCTCTAGAAACTACATCAGTTGAGTTCAACGTCGCCCAGAAGACTTCCCCGCGATCTTCTTCCCAACCACCTCTTTTCCGGTCCGACGGTTCAATTTCGCCCACCCGCACAGACGGCAGGAATAAGAGGGGTGAGATATCGACGATTCCCATTTGACAGCTGATAAGGAGGGAAAACCAAACCAACATCTACTCACAACTTTCTTACAAGCACGGGATATCCTCAACAAGACAAAACGCAACAATTGTAACAAGATGGGTTCCCAACCAACAATAGATATGGATTTTGTAGCTCTTCCTAAAATCGAGGTATATTTTCAAGAGAACCCTTACGGATATGAGACCTATAGCTATGAACACCCTCATCTGACACCATCACAGCTCCACGCCCACTTGACGGGCAGCATAAGCCGTCGCACCCTCCACGACATCTGGGTCGTTAAGCACGAGGCGGGAGAAACGGACCTCGAGGATCCCCTCGTCGTGATGCCGGACGGCAAACACGACTACGACCTCACCACGTAAAACCTGACCTCGCCTTTCCCCCTCAAGAACCTCTGCTCCCTGGCTTGGATGACTAACAAACACACTCGGCACACAGCTTCTTCCCCCTCTTCTCATCCTACATCTACAATCTCATCACCGACGTCGACACCCTCCGCAAAGCAACCCTCTCCGTCCTGCAAGACTTCCAAGCAGACGGCGTAACCTACCTCGAACTCCGCACCACCCCGCGCTCCCTCCCCTCGCCGACCCCCCAGCCGCCGTCCGTCTACGTCGCCACCATTCTCTCCGCGATAGACGCTTTCGAGGCATCTTCTAGGGATAACCCAAACGCCATGCGCACCCGCCTCATCCTCTCCGTCGACCGCCGCCATACCCCATCCCAAGCCCACGAAACAGTCCGCCTCGCAGCCTCCTTCCGCGACAAGGGCGTCGTCGGCGTGGACCTCTGCGGCGACCCGGCGGCCCGCGTTCACACTGGCCAGGACGATGACTCTGAAAACATCTCCATCTTCCGCCACGCCTTCGCCGAAGCCCGGACCCTCAACCTCGGCATCACGATCCACTTTGGCGAGGCAGAGTGCTCCGGCCACCCGGCGGAGCTTGCCGAGATCCTGTCGTGGTCGCCGCGCCGGCTGGGCCACGTGATCCATCTCGGCGAGGACGTGAAGCGGGAAATCGCCAAGCGTGGCATCGGGCTCGAGCTGTGTCTCAGCTGCAACGTTCACGCGGGTATGGTGACGGGCGGGTTCGAGGGCCATCACTTCGGGGAGTGGTGGGGTGTGGAGGGGAGCTTGATATCTCTGGGCGTACGTTCCTTTTTCTCATGGTTCTTCTTCCCTCTGAGGCCTCCAACTCCGTTTTTGAGAACCTTTTCGCGACGCTCATCTGTTGTTCAAAGGGCAAGGCATGTTAGCTAACTCTCAAAATCAAACCAGACCGACGACGTTGGCGTCTTCGGCAGCCCGTTGTCCAACGAGTACAGGCTGGTAGCGGAGCACTTCAAGCTCTCCCGCGACGAAATCTGCGCCCTCGCCCGACGGGGCATAGAGACCATCTTTGCCGACGAGACCGAGAAAGAACGTCTCCGGCAAGTAATGTGGAAACCTGCCGTCACCACTACTGTAGCTGCTGCTCAACAATAAACAAGTGCCGTATCGCATCGATGAACCGAGTAGACCGAGAAACGATCTAGCAAAGGGACCTGCAGACGTGCTAAAGGGCCATATCGAGATAGCGATTGTCGACAACTTCATCAACAAACAATTTCCTGGGATGGAAATTTCGGTCCAACCCGGCGTCTATTAGGATACCCATATTCAACTTGTTCTTATACCGGTCCTTGCACCGGACCGGTACAAGACCCCGAGGGCCGGACGTTCGCTTCCGAATTTCCGGATCGGGGTCGAGCGAGAGTCTTCGTGATGCTGCCCGCTATGCCTGCCTGAACGTCTTGCCGTGTACGAGCACGAAGTTTTCCGTAGGCTCCCCCGTGAGACGGAGAATGATTGGGCAGTTCGGCAAAGCGTTGACTTGGTTGCTTCTCGATAGCAGAGAGGTAGATCTTGTGTTTAATGAAATTTCCCTCGGCTCAACCCCCCTCTCGAGTACTTTGTCTGCCATACGGGCGGGCGGCCGGGTAGGCAGGCCAATCGACTGCCCACCATGACTTAGAATCGATATGGCCGATTCGCATCAAAAGCAGCAATCTACGGAGACCCGCCTTGATTAGCTTTGCTTTCGGCACCTTGCAACTTACCGAGTAACACTGTTCGCGGGGTCCCGTTTTGATACTCGGTGAAATCTGGCCGGACCGGGCCTGGGCTAGCCTGAATCTGGGTTGGTCCAGCTTCCGTTCATTCAGATTTTTAATTCTCCCATTGTGACCAGAAGAAAGATTCTAGCGAGAGATTTCGATTGTGCTATTGTCTGCTGCTTCGTAACAGACGTTCAACGCCTTTAGAAACGTACTGCACTTCACCAGTACTAGGAATGCGGCTGGCTATCCCAACAAGCTTTTGATGGTAGGAGATACGCTATGCTGAATTGAGGAATGACTCTACAAATAGCCTTACGAAACTCTAACAGTGGCTTCCGTTAAGTCTACCAACTCTACCGAGTCAATGCTTTCGAAGCACGATGCAGTAGTTCGCCATCGTGTTAAAGGCAGAATCCGGAATCGTTGATACTGTATTACTGATAACCAGGTCTGTGCAGCAAGTAGGTGCTACAAGTAGGCAGACGCATGTAATGCCCAAGTCGAGACGGCGTCTTACATAATTGTCCAAGCGTGCAAGCTACGTTGGCATCCCTTGAACATGGAGGCGTGGGAGGCTGTCTTTGGGAAGCAAGATCTGTTAGATGGTTCCCGCTAGACCGAACGAGCGTTTGCCAGCAGCAAGGACGTGTCAAGCTGCCAGTAGGGTCCTCCTCCTCGCCCTGTGCTGTTGAGGAGAGGGAGGCAAGCATACCGCCCAAGTCGTAGGGCTAAGAAACGGCAAAATGTCTCGTCTGCTGCAGCCTCGAGGCTTGGTGGTGGTCCTGCTTGTCAAGTGTGCCACACTTTGGCCCTCACTGCCTCGGCCCTATGGAGAGTGGCAGAAGTATGGGTTGGCATTTTGTTGTCCAACATCGTCGTACTAGGCCCGCGCACTCCGCGGACTGCCTTACAGGAGTATACTCCGGAGGCAGATTTGCGAATTGTGAGTAATAAACCATGGCACGATCTTCATTCGTCTTAACATTTCGTTGAGACGACACACAGACCTCGTCGATTTCCTGGATCATCGACGGGAGCCAGACGAGATCCGTCATGCCACCCGTAGGAAAAGTGATCCCGGCGTCGAAATGTGAAACGGCAAAACATGGAGCCAGAAGTACAAGAAAGCATCTTTCAAAAGGCAGCGACCTTCGGATAGGTAGCTCAGAGCATTGGGGTTATCACGGGGCGAGGATCCGTACCAACGTTCAATGCAAGTGTGAAAGAGACAAAGGGGGAATGGCAGTGACTAGAAGCGTGTAGCAAGCGGATTCTATCCGTGATCCCGGGTGGAATAGGAGCCCGTGCGTCTCCCGCCCAGCGGAGAAGACTGATCGGCGGCCGTCGAAGATATCAAAGGTGCCGATAAGGATACTTACGACGACATGTCCTGACTCTGGGCAATGTACCCCGTTCTATAATCTCGTGTGTCTATCAATACCCAATGACCAACTGGTCCGTCATCAAGTAGGTTTGCGGAGATACACGAATTCCTGCGGAATCTATATTGAGCCCTCGCCGAGCTGGAACGGGAGCGAGGCAGTGAATCTGCTTGTCGGTGACGTTGACTGCGACACATCTGTCAAAGCTTCGACCTGGGCAAAATCGAACAATTGGCTGTCAGATTCAGTCTCTTTCGATCCATCTTGTAACATGCTTCGCGAATCAGATGAGCTGCCATCATGCGCCATTGTGCTTCGATGGAGGCCTTACCAACCCAAATTCGGTATGGGGTCGAACTTGGACTGCCGATGTACCGCACAGTGCGAGCGAGATTGAGGGTTGCTTTCTGATATTCGACATCGTCTGGCGTCAGCAGAGGTATGTAGTTGTATTTAGCGTGTAAGCTAGGTACGCCATACCTGTTATGCGCCTGGCCAGTCCTGTTCACCAGGAGAGCGTATCCGGGCGGCAAAATGACATCGCCGGCGGATATGACACTGCCGTAATTCGCCTAGTCAGACGATTTGTCGGTGGCACTATAAGAGGCTCTTTAGATGCTGGGGCTGACGGGCTCCAGTCTCTCAACATGAAGGAAATATATAGCTGAAGCCTAAACCGCCTAAGGTGGCACAAAAACAACACGACATTCCACAAGGTTACTCTTAGGCTAGTGAGAGGTGGCGCAGGGTTGAAGCAGAACACGGGTACCAACAGCGATGGGCGCCCATACCAAACACAAGGATAGGAGCGTCGACTTACAGAAGTCTCAAGGGATAGCTGTTGAACACCAAAAAAAGAAAAAAAAAAAGAAGGAGATGCGTGGTTTCGTGCTCTCTACATCTCAAGCGACGATGTATGAGTGTCGAGTATATATGTAGGCTCATCGATTTGGTTTGATGCCTTTTTGCTCTTCAGAGGAGACATGAGACGCGATTTGGCACTGCCTGTACTTTCCCGAAAAGTACCGACAGTTGGCTATTCCGCGCCTGATATGGGGGCGCAGGATTCGGCAATGATGTTAGACGACGCAAGGGTAAAAGAAGTCAGAGTTGGGTGTCCGTCTGGAATCGTACGTATACCGTCGCCGCGACTAAAGTGCAAACGGCATCATCTACTAATCATGTGTTCCGTCTGCAAAGTAAAAAAATGGCAGTGGGGGCGGCATGCTTGAAGTGTGTATGCTGACATCGTTTTTGATGGTTTTGATATCGGCATGCTTGCTTCGCTCATATACGATCATCGACATGGACCAATACAGTGAGTAAAGGCGAGGCATTCTCTTCCTCTGACCTCAAAAAGAAGCAACGCCGGAAGCTTGGGGCTAGTGATGGCACCGGCTGGCTTGAGAGCGAGAGCTTGGGCCGCCCACCCTACTGGAACCACCGGAAGATGACCCTGACGGGTGATGGGAAAGCTTCGTTCCGGATACATCCTCAAAGCTTCGACAACGAGAGGAAAGGGCCGTTGTCAATACAAGGCGGCACTGGGGTCGGCGATGCGGCGACAGATCTACCGAAGCGTCAGGCCGTGATCTGTAATGGTTACGACAAGGTCTGACTTGAGATGAGATCGAGCGATTGGGACGACGGCAAAACTGGTGATGCCGGAAAAGCAAAACAGCCAGAAGGGAGCGAGCTTAGCTTGCTGGGCTGCTGTGTAACAAGTGGAATAGATGGGTGGTTCGCCCAATCATCCGAGGGCCCCGGTTGACTGACGATGACGGCTCCCACCCGCGCAGCGACCCGGCAAGGAAGTGATTGGTCTTCTTGTCTAGGTATGCCTTTTGCCCAATTCGTGATTGTCGCCACCTGACATCTGGGGATTTCTCGAACAAACGTTTGAGTTAGATCTGCACTTGGACCAAGGGCTCGTCATCATCGTTGTTCTGGCCCTGATCCTCGTTCCAGCCCTAGGTAGTCCCTCCAACTGGAAAGGTATACCGGTAAAGAGTTGAAGACTGTGTTGATGGCTGTAGCTACCTTTCTGGAGGATAAGGTTTTCGGATGGTTCGCCGAAAACTTTGCCAACGTCCAGCAGACTCGGTGTGCTCAAGTCGCATGTTGCCCGTCCTATTTAGGTTTCGAGTTCTGCCATCGATTTCCTTGCTGAACCCTAATGCTGCTGGGCATTTCTGGCTACGTTGAGCTGGCAACCGCTGATCGCTTCCAGAGCGAGGCCTAAGCCTTTCGAGCAAGCATCGTGGATGGTATCTGTCAGGTTCAAACGAAAGAGCAATACGGTTCAGCTACTAGCGACGAGAGGCGAGGGGTAGATGTTCGTAGTCGGAATGGTTCTATTTGGCAAGCGCTGCCGGTGCGGCTTGCGTATCCCCGCCTCCCAGAGGCTGTATTCTGGCATTGGCTGTGTCCTGGTCGTATGTGGTCCGCTGAAAGAAAAGGATAAAGAGTGCGTCAAGAGAAGACGCTCTCGGGAGCAATAAATATGTCAGCGTCCAAAATGCCCTAACCACAGCGACTGAGTTCAGATCAGAACTGCAGGACTCCGTAGGGTAGCGGCGATTTACGCATATTCGTCTGCTTGGTGAGGTGATGTGGACGTGGATTGGGAAACGTGGTGCACAGGTCGCGGAACAGCCGGTGCAAAGAGTGGTGGTAGTGTAGGTAGATATTCGTACGTCTGCTTCGTACGGATAGTTAGTTGCTCGATTAGCAGCCTATCAGGGATGTGCCAACATAACTGGACCCGACTGCATGCTGCAGTGCTGCACAGAATTAGATGGGAAGCCGGTACCTGAGACTCTAGATACGGCCTAGTGTCTGTATCCAATCTACTTTTTATGCAATGCATCTTAGCTAGAGCGACCCACATTGCAAGGCACCCTACAGGTAAAGTGCAGCTCACTGTGAGAGAAACAACGGGTCATCTGAGTGGTCTGTGTCTCTTGCGATAGATAGTACGACTTCGCTTACTGATGGGATCGCTGGCTTTCGGGTTGGCTGGTCGTCTTGATTCTTTGTGTCCGAACTGGATACCGTGCGGTTAAGGTAGCCGAGAAGCGCAAGCGCAATGTCCGCAGCTTGCACTTGGAAAGCGAAAGGGGGGGGGGGATGTTTGTGCGAATGCGTAATACCGGAGGATCAAATTCTTCTGTCAAATAATACATGGGTGTATCGAGCCGCAGTGTTCCCCAAAGGAGATAAGACTGCCGAATATCTGGTCGTAGTTCATGATTGTCTCCATTGATCGAGCACAACGTTGTCAGAAAGGCAAGACGAGTATGAATTCTGTAGCATATCAGCGTTGATACAGCACCAAGCAAAAGTATAGAGACCGACCGACCTACCCTTGTGCGTAATCGAGATGGCGTAGGCAATCACCGCCTCTGTGCATTCTGCGGCTGCGAAAGAATGATATGAGGGTGATTTGGGCAAATCCCGTTTTGCTCTGCCGTTCAGATGCAAGGTTGGCTGCTCAGGGCAGGAGAGAAACAAAAGTAGACCAAAGGCGTCGAGCATCCAGGCGTCAAGCGTCGTGGTTGCATGTCGCCAAGAAAGGTTGGAGGAGGAGAAGCCTTGGGAGGGAGGGTGCGCAGCCGGTGCGGCGGCTCCTTCTCCACTTTCTGACGCGGGAGGGGCGGTACGTACCGTGGGATGACTGACCAATGACAACCCCAGTCTGCCGCAGCCTCCCATCTGGAAACACTCCCGACAGGGGTTAAATGAGTAAATGAAGGTGCACTGTGCTTTTCTTCTTTTCAATGTCACTCAGATGGCAGGAGCCGATACGCCTTTTCCTGTTTCCGCAGCCAATCTTTTGCCCGGGAATCAATTGTTGCCTTTTCTTACTTACTTCTGTCTGAACAGGATATACTTTCATCAGGAGAGATGCTTTTTTGGGAATAACCCATGTATGTATTCATACGGTTGCATAGGTATTCTCAGGTAATAACATCAATGGTAAGGCGGTACGGATACTTGCCAGAGGTATGATGTTGCATCAAAAGACGAGGTAAAGGATTGAATGGCGCGATAGGGAACACTGCAAAAGTCAAAATCTTGACCGAGGTGCCCGTGCGCCATTCAAGGCGGGAAGAAAACGTCCAATAGTATTATCCGCACCTTTGTTTGGCCTTTTGCGTTGCCTGTCGACTGCGTGAGTGAATACCTGAAATCCAGGCATAATTATTTGCCCAAGAAAAGTCAAAGCGAAAAGTGAGGCGGGAAGTATCAGTCTACCTACCTTACGCTGTGCCGGTCTGACTATTCGGTGTGGGGGATTGGGATTCCAAGAGAGCACAACAACTGAACGTAGATCCGTGATCCGTCCCTTCAGGCTGTTATTGTTGTGTGTAAGTAGATGATGGCGATGGCGAAAAGGTTGACGGGTCCTGTAACGCAGGTGTCATGAGTTCAGGTAGGGACCCCAAATCTACAACTCTAGATGCCTTAAGCTACCGCACTGAACCCTGCTTCTTCTGCTTGCTCGATCGGGACCTGGGTGTCTTAGTCTTGGGTCGCCCATGCACGCAAGCCGCAGGCGGCAGCACACGTAACTACTAGGGCATATCCAACAACAGGCCGGCATGCCATATGAGGCTTAACCAGCAAGTACGGTATGTATGGCATCGATCGCATCGCGCATCCGCATTGTATGGAGCCGGCGGAGGAAAAGCGGACAAGAGGTTTTTTCTCGGACTACGGACACAGTATATTCATACTTCTCCCTTCGCACCGGGTGCAACACTTCTCACGCTTCTTTCCGGCCAGGTAGATTTATTCTGAAATGCCCTGAAAACGGTAGGTAGAGACTACACCCTACCTTCGACTGGACAAATGTTGTTGCGCATATCTCAAAGTCAAGCCATTTTTGCTTCCCAAATCCCTCCTTTACACAGAAGTCGAGTGGCGGTCAGGGATGCACGGCTAAATGGTGTGGTTGAGGACCACAGGACGAGACGGGATGAGACGGACGACGGGAGTCTAAGTCATTAAACTATTTCGTCAACGCTGCTGTTCGGATTCGGTCCTGAGCGGGCAGGATTGGCAAACCCCGAAGAGAGTATATCGTGGAGGGCAAAGTCTTCAACCGTCTGTCTTCGGTTGTCAAACTCTTAAACTCTAGAGTTGAAGAGTCAAGAATCAATTTATCCTTAAACGGAGGAAGTCAGTCATAAGGTAAGGTAGGTACCTGCAATAGGTACCCGATCAGATGTGCGGACATGGAGGAAAGGGACTGGACCGTTGGTTGATCACGAGCGTGCCTGCTGCAATGGTACACGATTTCGAGATTGACGGCAAGAGCTCAGGTTGAGGTGGGCTTTGGAGGAAAGGGCCTGTTTGGTTGGCACCTGCACCGGGGTGTTTCTTGCCTTCCGCTTGTCGTGCTTGCTTTCCCTTGGGCCCTTCCTTCCCCAACCCACATCTGCACGCTCGTCTGGTTCCAGAATCCCACTTGTCCTTGGGCCATTTCCATTCGTCTGCGGGATCAGAGTCTACGTACCTACCTAGGTATCCGTACCTTAGCGGACGGAGCAAGGAACCTTACGGAGTACGTCCCACCTGTCTAGGGCCCCAAGGGGGAAGAAATAAAATAACACAAGTTCGTACCCCACCTCTGTTGGATGCGTCAACAACCATGAACCATCAATCGTCAACCATCAACTATTAATTCTCGGGCCTCTCACAATTTGCTGTCTCCGGACAGTCAACAGCCAGCCATCTATGTATGGTCACTCGATTGCGCCTGCACCTGCACCTGGCCATTGTTCTCATCGCACCACCTTCGACACATCGGATCAGCCCGACTAGCAACATTGTGATTGGTGCACCAGAGAGTCACTGGACCTAGCTTCGACGCATCCGATCAACGACTCCCCCGTGTCTCGACCCTCTCGGATTGTCCTTCTGGACGCAGGGCAGGGGCAGAGGGGCTTGTTGAACACACCGAGAGACACTTGCACCAGTGACGGATGGAGAAGACGAACGACTGCCACGTCCCCATCCAATCGATCACTGGTATTCCCAGTTTCCCGCACCTCTCCCAGACCTGAGACTGCCTCTTACGGACACCACACAGATCAACACTGGGTCTGGACTTCTTCTCTACCCGCGAGCCGTCCCCACCGATCCATCCTGTCTTCCCGCTACGCCCTTCATCGCTGCATTCCCGGTACCTGACACACACCCACACACGGATACCGGTACACAGCAGAGGTGACCTCGGTGGCCTAAGCCGAATCCACTACGAATTAGTATCGACCGAGTATCTGCTCACCAGCCGATTCCACTGACAACCTGTTTTCCGACCATTTCCCGGATACCTCACGCACACTCTGTATTCTCTCTGCCAGCTCTTCAGCCACGCGCTTCTCTCTAACTCGACTTGGCTGTCGGAGTATCGCCTTTCAGTACCTAGCATCTCAGCCACCTTGGCTCACAACTTTTTCAAGTTCAGAGTACGGAGTACCTTCCTTGGTCCCCTACGGCTACAGTGTACCGTAAACGACCCGATCTAACTGTCTGCGGCTGTGACTTCCACTCTATTCCTGCTCCAGTCGGGCCTACCACACTGCCTTGCGTTACGGGGAACCCTGGTTGCCTGCTTGCTTAGGTTGTCTGTTCTTCTCTGCCGACCCTGTGGACGGTGTTGCTGGCCCCCTCCTGCCATTGTAACGGACCACGAGTGTCACCCGGCCGATAAAAGTCCGATTCGGCTCACCTTCTTCTTCTTCTTCTTTCAGAAGTCGATGCAATACCACCGCCGCCTCCATACCAGTCTAGCCCAGCCCAATTCGGCCCAGTCTGCCTGGTGGCTAGTTTCCCAGTCTCTCTGCAGTGTCTGCACGAATACCTACACCATTGCGATAAGCTCGACAATCCCGACCCTGTCAGAGAGGGTTCGACCCAAGAAGGCGAGAAACGAATAAAGGACGAAGACAGCTTCTCGAGACTGGAGACTGGCGAGACTGGCCCAGATTCTCGTGTCTTTCAGAATTTGGACAACTGCTCTTCACCCTCTCCCTCTCTCTCTCTCACTCCAGAGTAGTAGTACTGCGTAAGTCATCCAGCGGCCTTTCCGTCTCCTTTCGCGTTGTTTCCCCGGTCTTCTTGCCGTACCTTGGCCATGTTCTTGTCACGTAGTAGGGACAAAGGACTTAGCCCTTGCTGTCATCTGCCGTGGCGCGTTCTTGTCCAGGTCAGTGTATGTGTACAGTCTCAATTTCGATTGGAAAACCCCAGTCCATAACACCAGCCTTCCTAGGGCCTCATTGAGGTGCCGCTATCAGTGTCACTGTCAGTGTCGCTGTCTTGGGCAGCTCTGCTGCTCCTATGGAAGATTTGGCCTACTGTCCATGGTTCTAGAGGTGGTGCAGTCTGGCGCCAACTTGACATTCGCTCCCTCGCATCATGCTCCCGTCGCGCCCTCATTTCGTACTCTGTACACTTTTCTGCCCGGGAAGTAATTACCGTCGGCGTTTTTTTGTGGCCGAGCGCGGTGTGTAAATGTTCACCAGCCATCGTTGGCTGATGTGTCTACCTCTTCTTTCCTTTGACCAATTCCATCTTTTCCCGCTGTATCTTACATGGCTTCTCTGGTCTTGAATTTGGTAGTAGCAGTAGTAGTTGCACACATGATTTCCATCTACTCTGCTAATATGCAGGCTGCGGCAACTTCATCTGACCTTGACGCAAGGACTTAGCTTCCGGTACTTCCAACTAGTACGCAGTAGGCCTCCTAGACGGCCAGCACTTGGTAGTGGTAGGTACCCTCTCTCTTGCTTTGTACCTGCTTCAAGGTTGAGAGGGTCGACCGATTCACTGTCCCAGGCCCCCACCAGACGGACGGTCGACCACTTTTCATTGTCCCTAGTAACCTGCACATACGAAATACCCCTGGCCACTGCCAGCCCCGAATCCTAGCTTGGTCCAGGTTCAGGCCCTAGGTTCCGCGGCGGCAGCAGCGCAGCGCAGCAGAGAAGACGTGCAGCGGTATCCGTACGGGCCATCAGCGACAATTGCGGGAGCTGTATGCATAGCGTAGGTGCGTGGGTACTCTGTACGGATAGGGAATTCAACAAGCAGGCTGGAGAAAACAGAAAGAGAGAGTGTGAGTGAGAAAGAAAGAAACAAACAGCTGAAGTCTGGAGAGAGACAGAGAGAGCATCGGAAGAGGAAGAGAAGAAAAAAAGAGAGGCGAAAGAGGAGGACCCACTTCACCTCGCTCTATGTACTGCGCAGAATCCAAGGTACCTCTACTCCGTACCTACCTTACGCAGTAGGTACCTTACACGGCGACGGCCCCGGCCCTTGATCCTCCTCTCGCTCCCCTTCACCTCACTCACCATCTCAGTGTTTGCCCCCCTCCGTCCAGTCACCAGTCCCTTCTCGTCCTGTTCCCCGTCCAGTCCTCTCCTCTTTTTTTTTCTCCCATCTCTTCCTCCGTCCACTGCCAGCCAGCCATCCCAATCCACTTAGCATTTTGTGGCATTGTGCTCCATACCTTGCCTCTCCTCTCCCGCACCCGCTCATCTCTCACTCTCTCTCCCTCTCCTGTTCCTGCTCCTGCCCTGTTCCTGCTTGTTCCTGCTCTTGCTCTTGCTGCTCCTGCTCCGGCTCCTGTCCACCCGACTACTGGGTTTTCTGCATAAGACTTCCCCCCAGTTGGCAGTGGCCCCCTCCCCCCCGGCAGGTACCGCTAAACAGACCGACGAATCGCAGTCAAGGCAGGTACCTGCGCTTCCTCTCTAGTAATTCAACCACCCCCCCAGGCCGACCATCATTTCCTTTCCACCCTGCTGTTTTACTGGTCCGCGCAAAGCAACCCCCCCCTGGAGCTTGCATTCCCCTTCCATCTGGAACTGGACAACCACCACACCTCTCTTTCCTCCCTCTCCACCGACTCCCGCTCAATTTCAATTCCAACCCTCAACCCTTATCCAACGACCGACGACCACCTCCTCCCGATCCGACCTCCTCGCCCGCTTCCACCACCACCACCCACCCCATCATCGCCGTTTCTATCGCTGCCGCCTCTTTTCATCAGCTGCCGCCTCTTTCGCTCCGCCACCCCATTGATCGAGGCCGAAACGACAGTCCACGACGATGAACTCTCAAGGCCAGAACGATGTGTCGCCCGAGGCGATGCAGGCGCGCATCCAGCAGGCGCGACGCGAGGCTGAGACACTCAAGGACAGGATCAAGCGGAAGAAGGATGAGCTCGCCGATACTACTCGTGAGTTTTTCCATCGTCAATTCATCGTCGATTGCCACCGCCTCTCTCTCAATTGAATTCCCCCATCTCTCCTCGTCACGCTAACCACACATGTTCGATCAATAGTCCGCACCGTCGCCCAGCAGGCCCACGAGCCGATCCCAAAGAACCAGCTGATGAAGGCTAAGCGCACGCTCAAGGGTCACTTGGCCAAGATTTACGCCATGCATTGGTCTACCGATAGAAGACATCTTGTCTCCGCCTCGCAGGATGGCAAGCTCATCATTTGGGATGCCTACACGACGAACAAGGTCCACGCCATTCCCCTCAGATCATCCTGGGTCATGACCTGTGCCTACGCTCCAAGCGGTAACTACGTCGCTTGCGGTGGTCTCGACAATATTTGCTCCATTTACAACCTCAACCAGCAGAGAGAGGGTCCCACCCGCGTCGCAAGGGAGTTGTCTGGCCATGCCGGTTATCTCTCATGCTGTCGCTTCATCAACGACCGCAGCATCCTCACCTCTTCTGGTGACATGACATGTATGAAGTGGGATATCGAGACAGGCCAAAAGGTTATCGAGTTCGCCGACCACTTGGGCGATGTGATGAGCATCAGTCTCAACCCCACCAACTCCAACACATTCATCTCGGGTGCCTGCGACGCTTTCGCCAAGCTGTGGGATATCCGTGCCGGAAAGGCCGTTCAGACGTTTGCCGGCCACGAGTCCGACATCAACGCCATCCAATTCTTCCCCGACGGCCACTCCTTCGTCACCGGCTCCGATGACGCTACCTGCCGCCTCTTTGATATTCGTGCTGACCGCGAATTGAACCTTTACGGCGTAAGTCGGCTGGCGCGACCTTTGAGGGAAATCATTGGACCCCTGATTGCTAACTTGCTCTCTGATCCAGTCCGAATCTATTCTCTGCGGCATCACCTCCGTAGCGACCTCAGTCTCTGGACGCTTATTGTTTGCTGGCTATGACGACTTTGAATGCAAGGTATGTTGGGAATCTCGATGGCCTAATGGGGGTGGGTGAACTGATTACTAACCCTTCTTTCAGGTCTGGGATGTGACTCGCGGAGAAAAGGTCGGCTCTCTCGTAGGCCACGAGAACAGAGTTAGCTGCTTGGGCGTTAGCAACGACGGCATCAGCTTGTGCACAGGATCATGGGATTCACTTGTACGCAAATGCCTCCACCCAATATTCCTGGAATTCCCCATACTGACCGATGGTAACAGCTGAAAATCTGGGCATACTAAACCACCACCCCGACCCCGATAACGACGAAGTCCTGTCTGGATATACTGGTTCCAGTACGCGCGAAACCATTTTAATCTTCTGTCGAGTGGTTATTTGGCCAACTTAATTTTCGAAACCCTGGTGCTGCCCTTTTCTAATCCGCGAGTACTGGCACACACAGGACGAAGTCACGACATACCTGCTCATACCAAAGCTCACTTTTCTCATCGTCTACCACTCCAGCTGGAGCCGCCCTTTCGCCGGCACGGGCGGCTGTAGGAACTAAACAGGGTCCCCTTTTCTCTCTTGTTACGCCAGCCACCACCAATCATCCTCATCGTCAAAACGATTCTTTTGCACCATAGTACTCTTTTTTTTTGTTTTTGGGCCTCATTCTAGCACCTGGTTGTTAGATTAGGCGGTTTGTAACACATGAGTGGGTTTTCCACATGTGGCCTTTCCCGAGTCATGTCTGCTTCACATCTCCTGCAACGTCTGCCACCGGATCCGGATACGACAGGACCGCCAAGGAGGGAACGGAATCGAGGCATTTTGATACCCCAACGAAATCCAACCCTACAAACGCATAGACAAGCAAAGCACGCGATTCCGACATCGACCAAACTCTCGCGGCTCGGGAGGGGAAAGTGCTGCAATTCTCAACAAGGAGTTTTCTATACCATCGAAAAGAGTTTTTCCGTCGTCGTCCGATAATCCCCTTGTCGCTTAGTTGTCCGTTGAAAAAAAAAACGCGCCGCATCGTTCGATCCCGCATTTCCTTATTTCCTCGATTCCACCCGTGGGGGTTGGTTCGGTAGACGAAAGCACCGCATGTCGCCCCGCCATGTCGTCCGAGGCGATGCGAAGCCGAAGTATAGTAGAGACAAAAACGGATTGCCTCGTAGGAAGGCGGAAAGAAACAGGGCTAGTCGATCGGGAGGTCGGTTTGTTGTAGGCGGCGAGTTGTCATTTCCGTATACAAAGGGGGCGGCGAGTTGATGGCATACGGCAACAATGGTCGAACCCTAGTTTTCCCGGGAGGGTTGTGTTTATTTGGATGACACGGGGGAGGGTTTGGGTTGAAGCCCAACGGGAAATCAGGGTGCGACAGAAGCCGTCTACAGAACGAAGACATGTGTGCATGGGCGTGGGTGGAAGTGATGAAGATTTGTTTTTTCTTCCTTGCGTGGCCGCCTGCCTGAAGCCTTCCTTTCCTCCTATACCTACTTGTTGCCTGTACTATAGCTCGCGCTCAATGCTCGTTCATCCTCTGTTCAAGTGCCGATTGCCTTGGCAAGTGAGTAATATGCATGTCTTGACGATGCTAACCAGGAGCTGCTGCTTCATACGATGTCAGTAGGCAAGTGGCTCCCTTGCACAGCATTAGACGAGGTTCACAGACGACAGCGAGATGGCCAAAGCGCAGTTGCAAGTTCAGCGCGTCCGACTCTGTACTAGTTATTGACTACAGGAAAGGACGAGGATTTCGAAATGTTCAGCTTCATCCCAAGGGACACTACGACATCACATCGATAGTGGCACGGCGCACGGAGTAGAAGCCTTGGCTTTGGTCACGGTCAATTAGGCAAACGAATGATGAATGACGGGTGAAGGACGTTGGTGGGAGATGTTAACTTTTTTCCATGACCATAAAGAACATGGGACGGTTCCGAACCAGTTTCTCGGAAGTTCCGACGTCAAAACCCTCGCTCGCCTGGAAGATGACGTTGGCGGGGGGGGGGGGGGAGGGGGGGGGGGGGGGGGGGTGGGTGGGGTTTTTCTTTTTGGACGAGAACAGAGAGGGCGCGGGTCCGCGTCTGACGCTTGTGTCCGGTGCGCGCCACACCCACTCCCGGGGGGGGGGGGGGGGGGGGGGGGGGGGGGGGGGGGGGGGGGGGGGCATACATATTATTTCTTCGATGTGTTCAGAGCTGAGGCTTTGGGGACTCGTTGGGCGGCGAAGAGGAGAGAGACGGAAAAAGGGGGATGCGATTAGAGGTGATGAAGCAGCGCAGGTCCGGTGTGGGTCTGTCTTTCATGGAAAAGGGGGACAGGAGGACCCCAAAAGGAAGAACGATTCGGATCAACGAAGCCAGTGGTGAGCTGGGTCTCTGGGGAACGCAAAGGCCGAACGCTTGCCGTACGGTTCTCCTCGGAGCATCCGGAGATAATTTGAAAGGAGGCCGGAGGCGTGACCCATGGAAGCGGCGGGAAGTGGAGAACGGGACCCCAGAAATCCCGGCGACACTCGGTTCCGACGTGGTGGGGCCATCTCGGAAGCTGATGAAAGGCTGAAGGACACTCACACTTTGCGCAGTGGGCAAGGAAGAAAGACTGCATGTGGAAGCCACTCGGTAGCATAATCAGTACGGATACTGAACCTTTCCCCTCCTGATACAATGATTTTGAGTTATTCGGATGGAGGGGAAGGAAAAAAGGAGGGCGGACGGACCAGGGCGTGAGGTTCGTCTGTTGATGGCTATCCCCTCCCCCATCTCGTTGCCACGTGAAGGACAAGCCAGTCGGAGTTTGGCTCTGCCGTTTGCCGTACTGCCGTACGGTTCGATAACCCAATCGCTCGCTGATTTTACCTAGCTTTTTCAGTTGGCGAATGGGGTGAAAAGATGCCAGAGGCTCTCAGACGAGACGACGGGATTGCCCGAGTCAGCTTCCCGCGTTGGAATTTGACCTCTTCAAATGTGAGCGGGCGTTCTTGCCGGGCGGTATTGGGGAAACGTGGTAGCTCGTTAGATGGTGGAGGAGGACGATGGGAACCGTTGCTGGTTTCTCTTGTTCTCGTGGGGCAATGGAAGCCTGCGAGCTGCCTTCTATGCATGTGGCGTTCATTGCAGGAGCTTCGAGAAGCTCTTGCGATGGGTTTTGGAAACTTTGGAACCGAGATCATTTCCAGCACAGACGATGAGGATCTCAGTAGAAACGCCCAAAATACAGAAGCATGCGGTGGGAAATATACTACCTCGATGGGTTGCATATGTCCGGCTGCGGGCGTTGAAGATCGTTGAGGCTACAATCTGTAGCGGCTCCCGGCTACTGCAAAAGGAGTTAGTAAAAGAGCAGCTAGGGACGGACCCGGGGAAGGGAGGAAGAGAAGGGCGAGGAAGAAGGATTTGGTGGCTGAGGCCCTATGTTTGAGTTATACTTGGAAATTTCGATGCGCTTGCGGATGCAGAGATCCTGGTAGCCACGAGGTATGCGTAGATAGAGCACTTCGATGCCGACTGTGTATCCGTAGTGTGTATCGAGTGGTCACCGTCGACCCGCACTGGTGTTTTGGATGATACCTTTCGGTGCCTCGGTCGATCTTCATTAAACCCGGTGGGATGCATACCGCATGAGCGGAGGAGGAGGCAACGTGTTTGACAGAACTATACGTGTCGCTGGCAGAGTCTGATACAGTCAACGCTCATTCCTCGAGTTTTCCGCCCTTCTCGTGATCAGAGCATATGCAGATGTCAGGTCACTGTGATCGGATAACGACTAGAGCATGTGCAGCGGCATAGTGCCGGCAGCGTGCAGCTGGCGGTGTGGCGAGGCGCAAAAGCCAAGTTTGGAGTCTGAGAGTTATTGAGAAAGACACGAGTAAACGGACCGGCTGCAAGACGCTTCGCTTGATGTATCGACAACATGAGTATCGCATAACTTGTTGTAAGAACGCCCAGCTTCGATGCCGCACTGCCAGCAATGTTTGTTTGTGGCAATAAACTGAAGTGGACGTGACCAGCCCTGGACAAGGAATCTCCTTGGCTACAAGTCCAGGATGTTTTAACTATTGAACATAGGTGTATTCTGTGAAACAAACGCATGAAACCCGCGCGTGTATCCAGAACGAATATGCATCTCGTTAGAATGCACATAGCCCCTGTCGGGTCTTGTGACGAGTGAAATCGCTTTCGGGGATTGTTTTGAATAGATTTCCGCTAGGGTCTACTACCAATGGTGAATGGTACGCTAAAAAGTTTGACTTGCGGAGTGAGCTGCCGTCATTGAGTCGTGTTCCGAGGTGGATGAATGGAGTCTTGGTCCCTTGGAGATAGAATCGGATGATAAGTCAGCAACGCACGAGCAGCATTGGGAGCCGTGGTTCTGGGTCGACCACGCGCGACATCGTGTCCACAAAATGTCTGTCGTAAGGCATGAAACGGCGTATCCGGGGCGGAGAAGGTGACTCATGTTTGAACACGTCGTGATGCCTCTTCATGCGAATCTGGAAAGCCATGCCATGCGTGGCATGAAGACCCATAGTTGTTACTTGAGACTGAACGTTGCCAGCTGCGGATTAGTCAATGATCATGACAACTTGAGTTAGCACGTCGTTGGTAATAGTAGTGCTATGAACCGAACGTCCTGGGAACATAGCAAAGTATACAGAGGACGCCGTCCATGACCATCAAAGACCATGGATGATGGCTAGTCCGTACGCTCAAGTCGAGATGAATCGGCCAATGTGCCGATCTAAGTGGAGTGAGAGACCTGTCATCGAGAAGTCGATAATCATGTGCAGTGGACAAAAAAGTCCGCTCGTCTCAAGCCTCCGTCCGCATTGACTGGGGAGCACCGACAAGTGCGGTCACACGACGCCGTGGCCAAGTCTCGACCAAAGATCTAAGCAGACCACGCAGGGAACGAAGGCAAACGGGGACTTTCGGACGACCAAACTGGGCAAAATATGACGATAAGCGCATGTCATTGTTAGAGATCTCTGGAGCAGATGGCGAGACTGCTGTGCGCTGTTTCGGGGTCCTTATGTTTTGGCAAAGGGGATGATGAAGGGTGAACAATGTCATCGCATAGTGGGATGATGGCGTCGTGATCTTTTACCGGGCCAGTTAGGCATCTTCCCCGGTGAAGTGGTTTCTGACCGTCTCAAGCAGTCCATGTTTGCTTCAGGCGCTAAAGGAGATGTGCGTGTATCTATACCCTCCTATGGGGAGCTTGATGAGGATCATGGTGTAACTATTAGGCAATCAATGGAGGGGCCTAGTCTGGCAAGGTCTTCTGCTGAGACTATCCGCGTATCTCTCTCAGCAACGCACAGCGAACTGCCATTGTCTCTTTGACGCAGTAAGCCTGGGCTCAGTCTTTGACGGCGGGTTTGCGATTCGGCTGGGCCGACGACGGATAGAGTCGGTGTCTTGGAGCCGCGGTGAAGAAGTTGGGCGTGAGACATTGTGTCTGGAATTTGAAGACGCACTTGATGCGAGACACTCGCGAATAGGCACCAGAGCAAGGAACGTCGCTGCCCTGCGGTATCAATCCCCTTCTCTACCACAAATAATTGCCAGTTGCAGCACCATCTCCGATGCAGGGTCCTCCCGCACTGGCCGGTAAGGCGCAACGACTCGTACTAGCCGGAATGAGACATGATGTCTGAGGCAGGAGGGTTAGAAATGCGAGCACAGGCGTAGTTGCAAATTGAAGCGCCTTGAGTAAGGTGGAGAGAGGAAAGCGAAAGAGACTGTTCCGAGGACCCTGAAGAAGCGGAAGCTGGTGACCAATGGTCCTAAGTCGAGGCAACCTTCTGGAGGACTTGTATAATGATTTGCGAGATGGTGCGAGGTCCTCGCCATTTCGAGAACACTGGAGAGAAGTCAATTGCGAAGCGTCTTCCCAATCACGGCTGGCACGTAGCGTGCGGTGAGCCAAATTTGGGGCCAACCAGTCAACCCACAGACGGCCCAACACGAGACATACGAGACATAATAGGTAGCCGTGTTTGTTTTCTTCATCGCGATCGCCAACTTTGGAAGTCTTGGCGTGGCTTCGGCGCCCTTTCTAAGTTCCTCGCCACCGGCCGGTCTATTGCTCGAGAGTCGGAGCAAAAGGTCAACTGCGTGATGTCTCCAACGGGCCGGCGGGGAGCGGGTGTAATTCACAGCAATAACAAATGAAGAAAGATTATAGTAGAAAGCGGCTCAGCCAACTCATCGACGTGCAGCGTGCATCCTATCTGCAAGGTCCCGAATTGTCCCCCACCTCTCGTAGTGGTTTGCATTGATTGGACAAGCGTGAAGTGACGACGTTGCAAAAAGGAGAGAAAATGGGCAGAGATGGAGTGGATGGGTCGAATGATGCTGACAAGCACCATGATCCCAGCAAAGCCACGCGGGCAGAGGAAAAGCAAGATGGTGTGGTGCTGCGCTGGAGAACGGATGTTGCGGTTCTTGACCCCTTCTCTCTCTGCTCCGTAATAATGCTGTGTAGTCTGATCGATCCGGCCCCTTTTCGACGGTAACAGGTCCGTACCTTGGGGTAAGGTAAGCAAAGTAGCCTGCTTGACGGTTAGTTTGAGACGACGGAAAAAGGAATGTTTTATCTTATTTTCTTTTCTTTTCTTTTATTTTGGGCTGCAGCTGACTGAAGGTTTGCGCGTTGACCGTTGGTTTGTGAAAAAGGAAATGGAGGTAATTTGCCCAACTTTCCATTCTAGACTACCCTAACTTTATTTTTCAATGGAAGGGATATGCAGACGCCAGACAGACAGGAAGAGTCGCAGGTGCAGTTGCATTTGGATCAGGTACTTGCATTTATTTTCAATTACGGAGTACCTTGAGGAAGGTTGCATTCGTACCTTGTGTGCTTGGTTCTCTTTCACAGCCGCCTCCCTTCTTTCCTTGCCCTGCCTGCCTGCCCTGCACTGGCAATTGGTGACTGACTGGCACCTTCCTCCATACAATTTACTGTGTTACGAAGTACTCCTGCGTAGGTATCCGTAAGGTACTGTTAAATGTACATACATTCTCCACTTTTCCTTTCTGCCCCCTTCCCTCCACGTCGCCGGTATCCTCATGCGTGACGACACCATCGTGGCTGGCCTCTCTGTTCCGTCATCTGCACGTCCCAGTTCGGCATTCGTGTCCTTGCAAAAAGTTGACTCGCCCACAATCATCGACATCGGAAATCGGGGACTGGACGGGGGTGGGCAGCTCAATCAAGCACAAGTTACAGGGCTGGAAAGAAATTGTCCGGTCTTGCCGTGCCAGCGTTCCAGCGTCTTTGCGCCCGCAAACGATCATCAACTCCCGCATCCTCGTCTTAACATCGCGGACTACATGCCTCTTACCGCAACCAGATCTCACCTGGACCCGTCACTAAACCCCCTATGCCCCCGAACAAGTTAACAACCCACGAATGCCAGTAGCCAAAGGCCTCACCTTCTGCCATTCATCCACACTTTGCCGTCCAGTCTCCCCTGTTCGCAACCACGCGCCTCCGCCGCTTCTGAAACAGCCTGACGCACCCCAGGGGCTTCCACCTCGACCCTCGATCCTCGACCCTCGAGCCCCCCCTTTTGCCCTTTTGCGCACATCTCGCACCACTCACGCATCGCGCCAGTCTGTTGACTCTTGACTATCCACTACTCCGTACACCACTGGGGCCCGGCTTTCACCGCATCGTGGTCCACGCAAGGGTTGACCCCTGGCTTCGACTCCACTGCTTCGAGAAAATCCCATCGAAGGGCCTCCATCCTTTCCATCCAACTCCCAGTCGTCTCTGCTTCGCCTCCCACCGTCCGCCCGTCCTCTCCTCTCCAGACTCTCCCACCACCACCATTTGCACTACCCATCCTGTCCTTGTCCGAACAAGTCACTTTGCTTGCTCGACTACGAAGTAGACGCCCTGACAGAACAACCGGGCACACCCTTCCAAGCTCAACGTCGCACGATTGCCAACTCTTCACAACCTGCTTGTTTACTCCGTCTTAACAACACCCTGGACGACAACCTCCTCCTCTGACCACACGCCCACCCGCTCCTCCGCTCCTTGTCCTATACATAAATCAAGCTCCCCCTCCCCGGCCGCGCCACACGACCTTCAAGATGTCGAACCCTACACCAGCCCAGGAAGAATTCAATGCTCTGCTAGCAGCAAACTCCCGTGACACCAGCAAAGTACATCCCGAAGACCGAGACCACGACCGTCGCGAACAGGACAGCCTTGACCTCGACGAGGAAGAGAGATATCGCAACTCCCAAATCGACGCCGCCATGCGTATGCCATCTCTTGGTCAGACCGGCTCCGACCTGAAGCTGCCCCCAGCTAGCTTCGATGCCGGTCGTACCACTGGTGTTAAGGGCGTCATCGCCGATGCTCGCAACTACGAGAACGCTCGCAAGACTTCTTTCATGAGCCGCGCGCGCACTACAGTGAGGCGCTCCATCTTCGGCCTCGACAACATCAACTCCCAGCCGCCACCATCGAACAAAAGCGAAAGCGAGACGGATGAGGGCAACGGCAGCGACTCTGACGACAGTTTCATGCAGCAATGGCGCGAGAGCCGCCGAAGAGAACTCGAGAGCGACTCCAACAAGGTTATTCGGAACCGGAGAACAAGTCCTAGTGTGCGAATTTACGGACGTCTGGATGAGGTTGATGCCTTGGGCTACCTCGATGCCATCGAGAAGGTTGCGCGGGACACTGTCGTTGTCGTCTTCGTCTATGACCCAGAGGTGAGCTCCATTGAGACTATCATTCCCAAGTTTTGAGTCCTAACGAGGCTTCTAGTGTGACGTTTCTGCGACAATAGAGCATGCCATGATGCCTCTTGTATCGCAGCACTCAACAATACACTTTGTCAAGGTACACTATCTTGACATTGAGTTCGACAACGCCGCTGTGCCTGCGATTTTGGCGTACCGCAACCAGGGTGACATGATCGCCAACCTCACAGGCATCATTGAAATGATCCCCGACGACGAAATGTTTGGTACTGACACGCTGGCACGGCTTTTCCAGAAGCACGACATCCTATGATGCAAACACGGTCACAAACAGCACTCAACATGCGCAAAAAAAATAACCTCATCTCCTCTGTTACGATACCCCCATTTTGCAGCGCGTTCTCTTCCGCAAGCATAACGGTTCCCTTTTTTCCTACACCATTTTCATTGCGCATTCGGTTCTCCTATCTCACCAGGACTTTTGGGTTGTGGAGCGGAGTTTTCTCTGGGATATTGTCGTCACTTTGGGGGAAGACGTTGATACACCATTGGTCTTTTCTTCGGGGTTTTCTTGTTTCTGTAATGATGAGGGGAGGTTCATGCCCGAGATGTCGGTTGCCATGCAAGAAACGTACTGGCTGCGGGTTTGGGAAGATGAAAATGCAAAATTACGCTGCAAAAGCATCTAAGGATTGTAGGCTGGGTTCCCAACTTTTACCGATTCCCTGTAGAATTCCCAAGTCCACGCGGACTCTGTCCAACGATTTTACACAAATAATGTGGACGTGCTGCTCATGATTGCATTGATGTCGGTAAATGAGAGGTTACATTGCATATACGTCGTTTTAAGGGTTGCGGTTGCCTTACCCTTAGATACACGTAGTCCCTCGACACCAAACCATCAATGAAGGTAACGAATTCAATGATAACAGCCTCCTAGGGCTGGAGGAGGGGGTGACAAGTACAAGGACAAGGCTCTCGGTGGATTTTCTGCTTCGGGACTTTGCGAGATTTCGAGGCAGATTGCGGGAGGATTTGGATCCAGTACCGGATACGGATACAGAGACATGGGTCCAAATAGAGCGTTTCTGAGATTTGGTCAGCAAAGAAACCAAGAAATGCAGCCTTTTGTTTTCTCTCGCCTCTGCGGTTACTGTCGTCTGTGTGTCTTGCGTGATCTCCAGCAACAGCAGGGGGTAAAGACAAGGAAGAATAGGAGTGAGATTGCAATTTGTTACTAATCCTGGGGTTACAATAGGAATAGTAACAAATTCTCGATTCTCTCAAGTCTCAATTCTCTGCCTCCTTCTTGTGCCGTCTTCTCCCGTTGATGGTTAACGTCCCCCTGTCCAGCTCCGTTGTTTCATAGGAACCAGAAACCACTGAGCCCAGGGAACGAAAATTCCGGCAACGTGTTCCGGCCGGGGGAAAGGGGTGGGCTGGAGCTGAAGCTGGGGCTGGGGTTGTTGGAGTGGCTGGTTTTCTGTTCCGAGAGAGAGGCCCTGTTTGCTCTTTTTTGCTTCAGGTGAAGAGTATTTTCGGGTTGTACAAGTTTCGAGTTCAAAACTGCTTGCTTCTTTTTGCATTCTTTGCATCTTGCCTTTTGACTTTTTTCACACCCATGAGTTGAGGAACATATTTCGAGCACCTACCGACCGTGTATAGATGTGTGCAATCGGGTGGGTGTATAAATCCTCTTGCGTGGCTGGTCGGGTTGGGACTGGCTTTCTTGAGGTGATTTGATACGATTTCTTGTCTGGCGCTGAAGTGTCGTCAAATTGGGTATCTGCAACGTCACGTCTGTGTTTTGTCTATCGCGAACTCCGGAATGGCATTCTTGAAATGCCAGGCCACTTGGCTAGAGATAGCGCAAAGCCTCTGGTACAGCAATCTTCAAGCCAGAGCTCTCCCAAGTCCATCGACTTGAAAAGGAGCGCATTATTCATTCCTCAATGCGAGGTGTAGATGTTGGTATGCCGGCGAAGGACAGGCTTGAGTGATGCAATGATTGCAAGTTTATTTTCACAACGGGGGTCCGAATGTCCACGAGAGACGCTGCAATATTGAGCCTTCATAACGAAGGATGAAGTTTTAGAATTGTAAGAGAAGTGAAATAAGCGAGGTTCTCTGGGTAAGGCCTGTCTCCACGATACGGTGTTGGTCAAAATGACGATGAAGTCGAAAGCACATAACCTTTCTCGTTATCAACGTATATTGCCCTACTGATTACCAACTCCAGCAAGTGACCTATCTTCGAATGTATCTTGGCTCCAATTGTGTAGTTTTTCGATGGGTACATTCCATAAACAGAAATCTCTTGCATTATCGCATGAAGATGTTCCAACGATATCTTGGCTGTTCGTTAACGTGGAAGAGGTGTCAGTCCAGCTGAGGTGAGCTGAGAATGGAAGTTGCACCGCCACTTGACACATGAGCCACAATCAAATGGTATTGAAGCCACACACCCTTTTCTTCGGCTAAGACATGGGATTCTCAGAGACAGGAAAGACGGCAAAAAGGTGAAACATTCGGAAGACATGCGGGCCTCACACAACCTAGGGTCGAAATTGTAGCTTTCTTCCCTCCCCCGCTGAGCCATGGCTGGATATACTTGCGCAGTCTTTTGTGAAATTCGTGGTGAGGCGTCGTGATCGTGGTGCGTGGCGAACCTGTTGGTCTTTTCCTATGCCGCAAGCGGGCGGGAGTCACTTGAGCTTTCCACATTGGATGACTTGGACATTTAGGTTGGTACCTTGCTTCAGCCTGTGCGAGGGGGCGATGAGTGGTTCACTTCCAGACTTTGCGCCTGAAGCGGCAGCTTGGAAGACGTGCCTACAACAAGTGCCCTGGGAAGGTCTTGAAGATAACGAGTGAATATTCCCATAGAAGAACAAGGAGTTCGGCCCAAGTGAAGCCCAAATGGAACCCGATCCAAGTTGAAAAGGAAGCTAAGAGGTGATGTTGGGAGTGAGCGGATCTTCCTCCGTCGAGATGCCACTCGAGGCCCGTAGGGGTTGGAGCTAACCCAAGGCTGTTGGCACCAACAGCGGTTCACAGGCGGGGTGATGGTGGGCTAGTGGATAAGGAACCCCACCATGGCAGGTCGCAGCGGTGCGCGGTGCGTGGTGCAAGTTGCACCTGGCACCGATTTCCTCCGGCTTGTTATCGATAAGAGGTACAACGATGCGTATCTGCTTGTGACGAGCTGCAATCAAAGTGGGCGGGGGGCAGTTGCCAGTGACATTCCATTTGAACGCGAGGTATCCAGGCCCCGGAGCGAGTGACGCATACTCGGCTTTACAAATGTCAGATGTGGTCCTTCAAGGTAAAATGAACGCCATATGTTGCGCCTTTACTCGGTCGCGAAATGGACCCCGCCCCCACCTCCAAAGAGCACATGAGATGCGTCTGGCCGACGGCTGTTAAGATGATATGACTGCTAGGGTACTTTGCACGAGTACTAAGTAGGTAAGGTGCCTTAGGTATGGAATTGTGCACTTATCTCAGCTTTGGCGCTTGACAGTTCTTGCTATTTCGTGCTATTCTGACTTGGTGCCACCTGCCTGCTCCAAAACTGCGGATGGTGAGGCAGGATATGAGGTCCGGTAAAGGAAGGAAGGAAGGAAGGTAGGTAGGTACCTTCCTGGACCGCCTGGTCGTGTCTCGACTGCCGTCCCGTTGCCTTTTCAGCTGCCTTTCTGCCTTTTTGATGGTGCGCCCGACCTGAATGTCTCTCTCCTCTCCGCACCACCCACCACCCTTGAGGTGCATCCATCCATCCATCCATCCCGATACAAACTGTCATATTCCTCCACCACATCTCTCCTTCCTTCACTTCCCATCGTCTTCTATTCAGTATTCTTCGCAGGGCACTCAACTTCCCTTCCGGAACGACCAATATCGGAACGAAACCCCCAAATCCAAACCCTGGCCTGCTGACGCTTTGACGGCTAGGACCAAACGTGAGCAACGCCATCAGGTTAGCAGACTGTACCCTTGTTCCTTATCTTTGTCGCAACTTCTCGATAGCGGCAGCCGCGTGACATCCCCAAGTCATACCCAAGGTAAGGTAGTCACCTCCGATAAACCGACCGCCTTCTCGTCCCATCTCATCCTGTCCCTTCCAGTCCCTTGCCATTTCCCCACCCCGCGTTGGCCATTTCGATCCGCAAGGCAATACCAGCTGGCAAGCACGCAGCAGCGAGCACCTTCTCGGTAAGCTGGGCAAGGCAGGCCAGGCAGACAGGCAGGTACACCGTACAGGCAACACCTGCCGCCGACCGACCTTGACGACGCACCCTACCTTACCTACCTTTACCTGAGTACCCATCTACCTTACTTCACCTCCCGCCACCACCTCACAATCCTCCTACACATCCCAAAGGCCCGGCCAGAGTTAGTTGAATCTCTTTTTTCTCTCTCTACATCCCCGAATCGTCTTTGCTACCTAGATGTTCAACTTCTTGGATCAGGTCGTTTGTCCCGAAGAAAAAGCAACCCCTCCACGCCCCTCAACCGCCGTCCGTTGTGTCAGCTCACGAGCGTGACCTGCTTCATATCCCGCTTTACCCCTCCATCCTCCCACCACCGCCACAACCATCACAACCACTCCGTTAATTCCTTCCACCACATACAGCCGCCGACTGTCGAGCATATCCCATTTCTTCCAGCTCCCAGACTTCCCGAGGCATGACGGGATAACACAAAAGGCTAACCCTTGTTATCTCGGTATGGAAGAGCAGCACAGCGCCGATTCTACCACGGACGTCGACACATCTACCCACAGCCCGGCAGCGTCGACAACCTTGTCATCTTCCGAGCTGACTTTGAGGTTCCCCCGACCACAAGGAAACCGACAACTGGCTAGCTGGATTTCGTCCAGCGAACCCGACATCATGACTCCATCAGAAGCACCCGAAGATGTCGTGGCACTGTCCGAGAGCACATACGAATTTATCAACACTGACGACGAGAGCCAGGACGGCCGTGGCACCGAAGCTGAGTCGTTGAGCTCTTTTGACTATGCCCGCCCCGACGACGTCCACAGCCTCGCTGGCACTGAACATACAGAGGATATGACCAACCAGTCCGATACGGACTCGCAAGACTCAGAGGACGCCGCGCAAGACAGGTCTCGAGCCTCGTCCATTCAATACGCTGAGCAGAGCCTCCTCAATCCGTCCTCCCGCGTCCCGACGCCGCCTTTGGGCATCGATAGCTCCATGGACATCAGCCAGCAAACCCCGCTGGTACAGTCCATCGAATTTGACGAGACGCAAGACCCAGTCTACTTCAAGCAGGTGTCAGTCAAACATACCATTCACACCTTTACCGAGGAGCAGTCGACCTCCATCGCCAAAACACTCCACTTCCCAGACCAGAACAAGCGTCTCATCGCAGCAGTCCGTCAAACAATGGCGTCACACTGTCTAGCGACGAAGGAACCTCTCCGGATCATGTACACGGGCAGCCATGCAGCCAGGCATGATATTATATACAAGATTTCCTCGGCCTTCACAGCATCTGCATCCGCAGATGGATGCGGCATCAGCGAAGATGCTGGTATCTATAACGTTGTGCCTATATCATCTCTGGGATCCCCCAAGGTCCCCGAAGTCGAGTTGATGAAGACTTCACAATACCAAATCAAGGTCGAAAATTGCACGGCAGCGAAGGAGGTTGTCTACCAAGGCGAGCGTTTCCTGGGTGAGACTGTCTATCACATCACTGTGGACGGTGATCGGACTTTCCAGTCTGCTTTTGCGCCCAGTGGATCTATCATTGAGCCTTCATGGACGCTGCCTCATGTCGCCATCTTCTACGTTACGGAGAATGACGATGAGGCTGCTAGAAGCACCCGGAATGCTGCATGGAACTTCATGCAAAGGCACGCCGTGCCTAGCATCTTCATTTCAAACGACGAGGTCCACCATCAACCTAATGCAGTATGGGACGATATGATCAACCAGCACGCTATCCACATCTGCGTGGAGTCTTCTGACCGGGCCATGCCTTCTATCAAGCTCCCAATCGACCTGACCTCATTCCTCAACATCGATGCTCGCCAGATGAATCGAAACCTGGCCTACCTTACCGGCCTTTACGATCACGCACACTGGAAGAAGAGCAAGTGCGACTCTAACACCGTGAGCAAGACTGTTCGTCATACTTGGCGCCGCGCTGTCGAGACCGTGGAAGATATCGACTTATGGGTCGTGGGCCAGACTACGTTTCTTGTCCTTAGCGTCATCGCCACAGCACTGCTCTCCAACTACTTCTTGACAGGAGTTTCAAACACACCAGCACTTTCCACAGTCTCTTCTACCACAGCTAGTACACTGTCATCCTTGACCCCGACAGTACTGTCGACTTCGACTTCGACGATCAATCTATCCACCACAACGATTCGGGTGGCTCAAAAAGCGTCTGCAACCAGCAACACGGCTGTTGCACCTTTCGCAGAGCTTGCCGACTTCATTGCAGACAAATTTCCCGACAAAGCCTACGTATGCTCGGCGGAGAAGGTCAGCCGCAATGAGATACTGATCAAAATCCCCTCTGGCACGAAAACATCATGGCTTGCCAAAGATTCGATCACTATCGATGTCCTCAAGGGCGAGAGGTCTATTAAGACCAGATTCTCTTCGACCGACGAGGGAATCTTGATTGAAATCCCTAAGTCGGAAGCGCATGGCATCCTCACTATTGCGGTCAATACAACTCGAAAGCCCAAGGTCAATGAGACCTTTGTGGTCGACCTTGGACAGACCGTCCTCGAGCGTTGTCTTGGATATGGCAAGGCGGTGGCTTCCCACGTCCTTGATACAGCAAACAGTGTCGCACATCAGGCAGAGGAGCGAGCCTTCGACCTCTCAAGCCTCAACCTCCTGAGCCTGGACTCCATCGTAGCGGATACCAGAGGGTTATCTACCCGCATCACCGCGAGGGCCGCGAACGCTGCGAATGCCATCGTCAAGGGATCTGCAGAGCTGTCTGAGAACCTGCAGAGCCTGAGAAATCCACAGCGATTGCAAGAGTTGAGAGACCGAGCGAATATTGTGTTCACGAAAGCCCAACTTCAATCTCGGCTCCTGGCGTTGAAGGTCTTGCAAAAGACGGAAGAGCATAAGGTCTACTTGGACAAGGCCAAGAAGCACATGGAAAAGCTGCGGTTGACAGCGACGGAGGCCCACAACCAACGCCTGGATAAGGAGAAGAAGGAGATGCGAGCTCGTCGGAAGAGAGAGCGCCTGGCGGCTAGATGCCAAACAGGCTCCGGCTTTTCTAGATGGACGCAGCAGTGCCGACAGCAAGGATGAGTCTGATTTTACACGCAAGTATGGAGATACCTTGGAGGCCGGTTAGGGACAAGGACTGGAAGGAACTGGAGTTATCGGTATGGATTTTGTAATGGCTGTCTCATCTTTTTTGCTTCATTCGCCCTTCAATGTTTAGTTATTCACATCGCTCTCCCCACTCTTCCCACATATTGTTCGCAGTTGCGACGGCGAAGTGAGGCAGGTCAGGGTAAGCTCCGCCGAGTTCCCGAGTTTCTAGTCGCTTTGAGGCGGCTACAGTATTTATGAATGGATGGACAGGAATGATAGACTATGAGCAGGCTTCTGCAATGATTCTCCGAGCAGCCTCGTAAAACTCCCTACTTTACATCTACAAGTTGTGCCTGGATATGCCGTGTGCTTGTGTCCGTCGTCCAAACTTGGTCCCAAGTTGAGTAGTTTCTGGAAAAGTTTCTTCCTACCTGTCTGACTGACAGAAGCACGACGGTCTGAGAGCTCACAACAGGGTCTTACAATGGTGAAGTCAGTCCGGTCATAGTTCGAGCTTGCGAGCAAAAGAGTCGCAGTTAATCATCTAGTAAGATTATTCAGTTCAATAGTGCGGATAGGGCCGGGCAATGACCAAGATAGCGTCAAAATCCTCATCCCCAAATCAGGGACTCCCGGTCCCCAGTGGCAAAGGCAGCAGGCTTGGTGATTGGCTGCGCGAATCCAGCTTGGGCTTTGGCTTAGGTGCATCCCCACAGAGCCAGGAGCGGCGACAGCATGTACAATTCCTCATTATTTGGGTGGAGGGGTACTTGCTGATGGCAGGATGACCACTGCCTGGGCACCTAACAGCAAGGGCCAGGCCCGCCCGACACCCCTCCTGCCCTCCTGTTGTTGACTTTTGAATGAGGGGCTGTTTCCTCATTTTGTCCAACCCACTCCCAACTTCACCTCGAGCGAAGAAACAGAATCATCTTTTGCTTTCCACTCTCCGATCCCCCCCTTTACTGCAGAACATACCACTGCTAGCCCTGGTAAGTATCATTCTTCTTGAGTCTTTCTCCCCGCAGTCCGCTTCCTGTCGGCCTTGATGACGAGCATGCCGTCGCGCCCGTCCGCTCGATGAGGGGCAGATTTGGTCGTAATGCAAAGTCCACGAGCTAACGTTTTTTCTCCTCGTTCCCACCCGCAGATCTAAACATCGTCATACTTCACCCCAAAACCACTACTTCGCAAAACTCATCAATATGTCTTCTGCCGAAGCTACCGAGCCCAAGGTCGAGGAGACCAAGCCCGTCGAGGTACGATCACCCCTTTGTCGCACGCGCACTCGCTCCCCCGCCCTCGTCATGTTCTCATACGAAGATAATTTAAAGCTCACCGTATCTCACGGGTTCTCCATGACGGGCGGGAGACATGCGCACTCTCTGCTCGCTCGCATCGCGATCCAATTCTCCATATTGCCACGTTCGGATGGCTGACAGTATCGCCCACAGACTACCGGCGAGGCTGAGAAGCCTGTGACCTCCTCTTCCGTTTTCTCTATGTTCGGAGGTGGTGCCAAGAAGGAGAAGAAGGAGGACGAGGACCGCGGTGACAACTCTGGCAGCGCAAAGGCCCAGCGCGATGCCGCAAAGAAGGACGGCGAGGTACGTCATATCGCACGCTCTGTTTCGATGCAGGGGTAAGTTGCGTGTTCGATCTTGTGCTAACGTTGGAAATTCCAGGAGGATGAAGCCCCCGAGTCCGAAGATGTCCACTTCGAGCCCGTCATCAAGCTGACGGAGAAGGTCGACGTCGCCACCAACGAGGAGGCCGAGGAGCAGCTTTTCAAGATGCGCGCCAAGCTTTTCAAGTTCGTCAAGGAGACCACTGAGTGGAAGGAGCGCGGCACTGGTGATGTCCGCTTGCTCAAGCACAAGGAGAACGGCAAGACCCGTCTCGTCATGCGCCGTGACAAGACCCTCAAGGTCTGCGCCAACCACTACAGTACGTTGCGTCAGACTTCATTTCACCACCAATATTCTAACAATGACTAGTCGTTCCTGAGATGAAGCTGTCCCCCAACGTCGGTTCCGACCGCAGCTGGGTGTGGAACGCCGCCGCCGATGTTAGCGAGGGTGAGGCTGAGGCCGTTACCCTGGCCATCCGCTTCGCCAACTCTGAAAGTAAGTCCATGGCCGGTATTGAAAATAGTCGCATGGCAGTGGGCTAACGAGGATACAGACGCAAACCTCTTCAAGGACTCTTTCCTGAAGGCCCAGAAGGACAACGAGGAGCTTTTCAAGGCCGCTGAGGGCGAGCCCCCCGCCGCCCCCGCTGTCGAAGAGTCTTAGATTTACCACAACCTCCCGATTCCGTGAGAAGACGAAGATGGAAGGCCCAGCACGCCGGGCTGTCATCGAAACGGCCCGACTCCCCTGCAACACCGAAACTAGCACCATTGTCAAACTTGTTTTTACACCCCCCCGATACGAGGCAGGCTGGATCACTTCGGTGAGGAGAAGCTGAAGAGTGCAAGAAAGACTTGCACCGAGTGGTGTTTGTTTTGAGCATTGATACGCGGATGGATAGCATCAAGGCTTAGGAGCAAGACACTCTACACAGCACAAATCAACAAGAATAAAGTCCCTTCTATATTGATCAGATGTTCCAGTAGGAGAGATAGACGCGCGGATGAATCATACCCCCTCACTTGAAAGCCGACCTGTCTTTCTGTGAAATTGTTGCAAAAATGCGTGTATAAATTTGATGAGCGCTATCGCTATGGCCAACCTAACAGACGACGTTCTGCTGATAAGAAAGCCCTCCTTAAGGCTTTGTCTGCCACATTGTTACGTCGAGCAAGCAAAAGGCATGTATAGGGGCAGGAGGGACAACCATTCAATTAAAGTCCTTGCTTCCTTCCCCGCAACACGCAACACGCTTGCACGCGGTAAGCTTTCCAGCCACACCCTGGGTGTCTGCATGGCCCGAGCGTCACCCTCAGCCTTCCAGTCCCAAACCTCCAAATCCCAACTGGTGAACTTCACACACTTGCTCAGTGCACATCCAGACCTCCCCCCTCTCCGAACCCGACACCCTGCTTGACCCCTATCCTGCGTTGATACAGCAGCTCATCATGATTGTCGAGGTAAGATACTGCGATCAATCCTTCCGCTCCTCCCAGCGCGCTTCGTCGCGTCGATTTGCGACATCACCATCACCAGCTCGCCCTATCCAAACGCCATGCTCGTTGACAGTTTGCGCTGTCGGCTAGCCCAGCATGATTGCTTCCTAGGCAGCCTGGACGATGAATACTGCGTATTCCTCACCCAATCGATCTGATCTTGGCATACCATACCCTTTTTCACCTTCCTCCTACCCAAATTCAACGGGGACCCAGCTACATCGTAGTCCATCAACGTTACCACCACCATGGCCCCTTCCCGAAATACCATGGCCCCGTCGTTCCAATGCTAACTTTGAGATCAAGAGGAAAGTAAGGCTCGTCACCGAGCAGAATGTCATGTAAGTTCACTTGCAAACACCCCTTCTACCATAGTGCCAGCGCCTAATCTTTATCTCCTCATCTCTAGCGACAAGCCGTCCCCCGTCGAGGATTTCCCCATGCGGAAATGGTCGATCAACGTCTACATCATCGGCGAAGATGGTGAGGAGCACCCGGCCGACTGCTTCCTCAAGGTCGTCTACAACCTCCATCCTTCCTTTGAGAACCCGACCCAAAGTTCGTATACTCTGCCTATGATTGCAACCTTGCCTGTTGCAGATCGCTGATCGCAGGCACTTCTAGCCTTCAACAAGCCTCCTTTCCGTTGTGAAAACGAGGGATGGGGTGAATTCGATATGACGATCGATTGCTACATTACCGAAAAGTCGAAGCAGTCCCTCAGCCACGACCTCAACTTCGCTAAGAACCGCTACGAGGCCGAGCATACTGTTTCCTTCAAGAACCCCTCGCAGGCCCTGCAGCTAATTTTGCGCGAAACCGGCCCCTTGCCATCAGACGATGACCGCCTCAAGAAGAAGGGCGGCGCTGGTAAGAAGGGTGCCCAGAAGTACGACTATGAAAAGATTGCCCAGGCGCTTGAGAAGCTGGATGAGGATGACCTGCTCCGCGTCATTCAGATCATCAACGATAACAAGACAGCGGAGACATACATCAAGAGTGATGTCGATGGTGAGCTTGCGCCTGCTTCCCCTGGTGTCGATCTCTTGGCCGGTCAGTTTTCCTTGTGTTGGGGATGCATGGGATCGACATTGGTAATTACAAACACCGAGTTGCGCTTTAGCTAACAGCTTTTTCTAGCGGGAGAGTTTTCCATTGATCTGTATACGATGTCGGATCAGATGACCAAGCTCCTGTGGGACTACTTGGTGAGTCAAAAATACGTTCGGGTTTAGGTTCCGCAGGCCCTTGGCTTGAATATCTTTGAACCACAAGCACTGGCCTTTGCGCGCAATATCTATGGGACTGCATGGGCTTCGGAAGTGGGCTGGGCTGGATATATATGACCGGCCGCTGACCTCACAAAAGAGCAAGAAGGGCCTTGTCAGTTAGGTTACCTACCTACCGCTCGCGGAAGATCACCTATCTCTGCACCACTCCCGACGCCAGCTTTCCCCGCGACCGAATCGAGCACGAGTCGGACAGACGAATCGACATGAGGGACTCTCTTGTGAGGGGCGGCGCGGGGCATGGGGTGTGCTCAAGGATTTCTGCTTCGCTTTACCAATGGCATCTGGCTAGGCGTTACCGGCTTCCTGCTTTTCCTTGGCTTTAGTTACGGATTTTCTTTTTCTGGTCTGCCCCTCGTCTTTCTGTGGTATTGTGTGCTTGTGCGTATTGTGTCTTATTTTGTGTATGCTACCTGAATAAAAAGCACTCGCGGGGAAGGGAAATGGGACATACTGCATTCATGTGATGGGAGGTTGTGCGTCTCTCGGGGGGGGGGGGGGGGGGGGGGTCGTAGAGCGGGTGTTGGGCAGGAATGAAGCTACGAAACGACACTGGACGGGAGTGGCTAGACGGGAAGAGAGAGAGACTAGAGGCTTTCGTTGCGAGGTTACACCGGCTCTGAGTCTCCTCGTTGTAATCATATTGTTCACCGTGCTTTTTTACCATGTCGACGTGACGTGGGTATGCGAGAAGAGGCTGTGTACGTCCCGAGCCGCAATGTCTGACTAGAGGTTTGTATGATTCGCATCTTTGATATTTTTGGTATAACTACTACCGCCCGCACTATGAATCGGAGACTATCTTTTGCTCAATGAGCATCCGACTTGAAGATGGCAAAGTATCGAAAAAGAAAAAAAAAAGGGTATATCTGAAACCATATTCTCATAAGCCGTGCCGATTTCGATTAAAAAAAAAAAGGTGATCCAGGTGCAATGCAATGGAGAACAGCCTTTGCCTTCAAATTTCATGGGCGTTGCTTGCGTAACCGCGTGACCTTGGCCACTTTGCCCGGGTCGTGTGTAATTGGTAAGAGATGAGAAAATCAAGAACAAAATCGCTACATTGGCCAGCCAGTCCATCATCTTTCTTTCAAGGCAGTATTGTCGCCCGTTTTCCTCATTTTGCAGTTTCCCCGCGCCCCATTGCTCCCAATTTTGTGTATAAATGACAGTCACACCTTGCGGATGCCCTTTTATCTTTTCTTGTCTCCTTTAGATCCCCACCCTTTGGTTTTGAGAATGTACTTTTTGTTGAGTCCTCCTTCACTGCGTTTTGCTCCTGCCTGGTTCAGGGAAAGGATGAAGGACCATCGAGAACGGGAAAGCCAGTATCCATGGCCATGTACTCGAGGAGATCGAGACCGCCGACGTTGACGCCCTCGGCCGTCATGGCGACAGCCGTGTTGTCCATATTTTGGAAAAATGCCGGTCCGGGCGGCAGGTACCACATCTCGTTGCCTGGGTTGTTCCAGTCAGTTGAGTCAAAGAGGCCTTCCATGCCTCCTGTTGTAGATGACGGTGCGTTGTTGGTTGTGTTTGTGGCTCCGCCGTTCTCAGGCGCTGGTGCCGGCGTGGACGGGCCCAGGACTGAGGCCGAGCCTGAGGGATAGGGAAAGGTGCCAGTGCTGAGGTCGAAGGGTGTAGCAGAAATGTTGGCGGGGTCGTCTGATTCTTACTGTTAGTTTCTGGTATTACGGTAGGTGGTGGATGACCAAGGGGAGGTGAAGCTTACCATGCGCGTTGAGTCCGTCACGTAACTTTGAGGCATGGTTCGCCCATGATTGGCCATCGGGACCGCCGATTGCTTGGCCGTTGGCAGCGGTGCCGTTGGTAATCCCGTGGGGATCTGGGCTCCTTCCATCCGCAGACCCGAGTCCTAAAGCAGGAGCCTGAATGAAACGGTTACGGAGCCGGCTTGTCAGGGAGTCGAGAAGATCTGCAAATCGAATTCCCAGGTGAACGTCGTCAACGATGCAATTGCGGAGTGCCTTGACAGTCTCGTCCATCAGGTCAATGCTGAGCTTGACGTCTGATCGTGGGGCACCAAGAGCAAAAGTCTTGAGCAGGAACATGGCACCGCTGATGATGCGAAAGTATGTCCGCACGGGGGCATGCTTGAGATAATCGCCCGGCAAGAGACCTTCCACAACCGTCCGAAGCAAGTTGCGGCAGCCGCTGATGACCTCTTTGATGTACTCCTGATCACTGGCGCCGAAGCCACCCAGCTGTCCCAGAGGCAGCTTACCAAAGTAATTTTGCGTCTGGGGAGACAGTTGTGCCGCGCTCCCGGCGTTATGGTTGCCATGAGTGCCGTGTCCCGCATGCGCCGTGTGACCAGCGTTATTGGTACACCGTTCAACGACAGCTTGCAGAGAAAGTGAGTTGACATAGATGCGTACATACTCGTACTCGATGGTCAGAATATGTCTGATATAAGGTGGTAACCTGAAGCGCTCAAATTCCTTCCACCAGTCCTGGAGCAGCGGATGGAAGTCTTTGAGCATCTCAGTGTACTTCCCGCTCTGGATGATATCGGTGGTGTGCTTGCGAGATTTGAAAAACTTTTCGTTGCCAATGTGCATCGCATTGCTTATGCCAGCCCAGCAATGTATTATTTGATCATCGAGCTCCAGGTCCGGGATGTAGTTGAAGGCATTTGACATGGACGACGGGTTAGTCCCAGGTGTTGTGCCCTCTGTGGATGTTGGGCGGCGACGGGTTACCGCCGGATCGCTCTTGCGCAAGGCCTCGGGTACCATGCTTGTCCAACCAAGACGACCGGCGAGCTGGGACAGATAGATCAACAGAAGACGCTTGATGCGGTACGCACGTTGTCGGTACACCTCTTCCTCGTACTCGGGGCGGGAGATGGCACCGTCGCGCAGCAGCTCATCGATGTCGTCAAACACACCAAGCTCGTATGCGAGACCCATGGCGGTGCTGAGAAGCATCCAGCACATTCTGTCACTTCTCCAGGCTGGTTCGAGCCAGCTGTCGAGGCGCTTACCGCCGATATTTGCGGACGGTCGCTGATTGCCGTGCTCGTCTGTGCTAATCAGATCACTGCCTTCGTATGACGGAAGCATGAGCTCGTCAATGGCTTCAGCTGGCGGGAAATGGAGGGCTCTCGGGTGCCACTCTGTGAGGATCATGAGTGACTCAATGGTCCCCAGAGTTCGCAGACTGCCTTTCCGCATTCCACGCCAGGGCGCTGTGCTGCTTGTTTGATCGTCAGGAACAGATGAGGCACCGGCCATAGCTGCGACCCCACCCCCAAATGCCTCTTGGCCCCACAGGCACCTCTCAATCATGCCCCGGAGATATGTCCAGAGCTGCTCGTGGATGGCGTTGGACCGACATTGGCCACCTGTGCCGGGAATCTTGCGATACCTCGAGGAAATGGTGAGAAGTGTGATGGTGAGGATGGGTTCTTCCGTGAGCAAGGTGATGTGAGATGCAGGATTGCGGAAGGTCGGTGGAGAAATTGGTGTAAGTGGTGATAGGTATTCGTAGTAGCTAGGAAATGTTAGCCTAGGATCATTGAGAATTGGTCAATTGCAGATAAGCTTACTAGTCAATGTAGTCAATGGCTTCTTGTGCGGAAAACCAGCCGGCTCTGACAAACCTAAATCTCCCCCAGGCTTTGATGGCGTCCTGGTAGCCGGGCTCACCGGAGAGATCACGTCTCGTCAGAGCCGGGTCAATAGGTTGCGGCTCAAGGGCGACGGGAACCGAGGGCCGTCCGTTGCCATTGCCCACGGGCTTCATGGTCGCACCGGGCGTGACGATGACGGGCTGCTGAGGTATGGCGGGTATGGAAGCGACACTTTCGTGACGCTTGTGGTTGTTGGTCACAGGGCTGTGAGCCGGGGGGTGGTAAGCAGCCGCGTCTTGGGTATGGCTGAGCTGGACTGACCTATCCGTAGCCGCCTTGTACAGCAGATCCAAAGCATCGTGGGGTCCGTAGACACCGGGTCGCATGAGGTCCTGAGCCTCGCGGTTCTCGAGCTGGGCGTTGGGCTCATCGTCGACGACGTAGTCGCTCCGCTGACGGCTGTCGGCTTGGCTCGTGGTGCTCGGGGTATCACCGTCTGTAGGGCGGCGCAGAGGTTGGGCCCTGCCCATGGAGCCTCCTGGAGTCAAGGGCACCTCGCTGTAGAGGCGTTTGTCGATGGCGACGGGCGGGCTGCCGCTGACGTGAACGCGCTTACGGCCATTGCGGATTGTGTAGTCATCGACATCCTCGGGCTCGGGATCCTCGCCGTCCTCGGCCTTGCGCTTCCTCCTTGTTGCGCTGAAATAACATTCTTTGCTCTCGCGACGGCATCGTACGCAGGGGGGATCGTGGGGATTATCGACGCTGCCCAGATCGCAACGGACCTTTCTCCGACGGCACGGGATGCAGGCTTGATAAACGCGTTTGTGCTGGGGGGTGGAAGCCTGGCCAGCGGCGGCGGCGGCAGCGTTTGCAGTCACGGTAGCAGTGGAGGGATTGCTGGAGGTCGTCGGGCTCAGGTTGGATGCAGCCGTGTTGTGGTATTGGGCCATGATGGGCCGGCGAAGGGGGGCAGTCTCGCTGCAATCGTGGGGTGATGGATGGCTCGACTCGGTCGACGTTTCTTTGATGGATAGAATCGGTCAGGTCGGTTTGCAACGGGTTTATGGAGGGGAAAAAGACGGGTTTACAGCCACCACGGGCGGGGCGTGGGTGGTTTTTGTCGGTCCACGTTGGGTGCTGGGAGTCTGGGACCTCTGGGACCTTTGGGACAGCTGGGCGGTCCTTTTGGGGGGTGGTGGTCAGTGCTTTTTTGTCTTCGCATCTTTTTTCGTTTTTTTGCAACGCTGCGGCTTGCAAGATTGGGGCCATTGGGGTTGGATGGCACTTGCCTCGAGGTGGGCTGGGTCAGGGAGCTTACCTTCCTCTGGTGTCCACCTGGTGCGGGGTTGGGGGACGTGGATAAGGTGAGAAGGAGCTCTTCTGCGTAAGGTACCTTTGTACACCTCACTCACTGTACCTACCTAAGGCACTTCAGCTAGGCAGGTGCAACAGACCAACTGCAGATACGTACCCAAGTCTCTACGCAGTACGTGAGGTAAGTACCTCTCTTGGCTGGGCAAGGGCGTTGCGCCTGCGTCCCTCACCAAACTGGAGTTCAAGCTGCGATTCCTTCGTCTGGATTTTCCAGAGACAATCCTCAGACACAGGGCGTATGGGTACTCGTGCGTTTTGCTCTGCTTCGCACTCGGCTCTGGCTTCTGACGGGTGCCAATGATTGCCAGAGGAGAGGTAGGGAGGCTATAGAATAGGTACCTTGGGTACTTGTTAGCTGTTGCTCTACCCAGACTTGTAAGTTGGCGAACCTCTTCAGTCAGACAAGGCCGACCAGGCGTGCTAGGCAACCCAGGCAAGTCTTGGTCAAAATTATCTCCAAAGAAGGAAAGAAAGGACGGACAGCCCGTCCTCTCTTCCTTATCGACAACGGGGATTGGCTCAAGGTACCCTGGGTTGCGTATGTCTCGCGTTCCACCTATGATTGGCGCGATTGCTACCTTGGGTGCAAGTGCAATACGGGATGGAAATGGCGTTGGAAAGAGGAAAAAAAAGATTGTGTAACAATGGAAGGGACACACTACGGTCCGCGGAGACCATCATCAGAAGAATCTTTAGCATGTCACGAGATCGAATTGAGATGAAGGGATGAGAAGTGGGAAATCTAGCAGTAGAATATAGAGATTCTAATTCGCCCATGGCAATTCGTTCATCTACCCTCAATTGAACAGCGAACACGAGACGGGCTGTCTCGACCGCGACTTCGACCTCTGGCCGTTTGAATCGAGTACATAATAAACCCAAACTAGCCAAAAACTTTAGGTAAGAGAAAAAAAAGAAAGCAGAACATCCTATACTGTAGAAGTTAAGCAACAGTTCCTGCCTTCCCGATTTTGCCTGGTGTCCCCTCTCCAGGTCCTCCAAGAAGGATACCCAAAAGGACCACCAAAGCGGGCGCAACAACGGTACACCGCGCCAGAGACGCAGGCGAAAAAACAGCAAAACGTGGATCCTCGACCCTCGGTGCCTTCGGTGTACTTCTTACGCACTGCACTGCAATGCCAATGTGAGGTCACCTGGGGACGCCGGCGGTTCCTGTTGCGTGTCGCGTTTCCATTCCATCCATACGCAAGCAGGAGAAAAATAATCAACTTGTTGCATCCCGTGACCCCCTCGTCCCACGCCGAGGGTCGAGACTTGAAGCAAAAAAGTCTGGGGAACCTACCCGAACCTGGGGTACCATGAATGTGATGGAATTCCAATGTCCAATGTCCTTCCCCATTCGAGGACTCACCCGGACCAACCGGTAGCGAAGTAACGACAAAACCATCGCCTTACCACCCGGCTCAGCTTCCTACTCGATGACCCTTCTTCTCCGCAAATCCCTGCAACCCAATCGCATAAGAGTCAATACCATATACCTACATACATTCTGTACAAATGGGTAGGCACGCCATCACGGACAAACCAGTTCGTCATGCCTCACTGCAGGACATGGACCGTCAACCTCCCGTACTCTCCTCGTCGGCCTACCTTGCCTTCAAGCTACCTTAGGCCGCCGCCAACTCCAAACTCCAAGCTCCAAACTCCAAAACTCCCCCAGCCTACCGCCACCACTCGCGACAAAGCACACCCGCGTCCTCGTGGTCACGTTTCCCCCCCTCGAGGCGCAGCAAACCCAGGTCACGTTTTGCCCAACTCGCCTCTCACATTCGTCCAACACATCCGAGCTCTCTTTCCTGTCCACCGAGTCCGTGGTTCATGCCCGTCATCTCCGTCCGTTCACCAACCCCCGTGATCGCGCACTACGTGGCCGTTCAATCCTCCTCACCTTGTACCTCTTCACTTGCTTATCCGTAGTAAACCCGTAATTTCTGCCCATGCTATACAATTGAGATTCGCTGCCAAGAACCCCTAATCAACGAAAACCGAAAAAAGGACCCCCTCTTTCGGCCAAAGACTCCGGGAGAATGAAACTCTACGCAGGTACCACTCACAATGCCTTTCCCTAAGTGCCTAAATAGAGCGTGGATCCCGTCCCTCTATCTTATCATCCCCGTCCACATATTGGCCATTGCTCTGAGGTGGGCGGCGGGGACAGCGTATCTGTACGCGGGGTAGCTCAAGGCTCGATAAAAGCTGATGCGCGGAGAAGCTACTTGACTCAGGAGTCAGGACCAGGACGGGGGAGTCTACAACATAAATGAACGTCCCGCCTCAAAACTTTGGCTCAGAGCTCCAGCTTCCTTGACCGCACTCGGCGTGTTGTAGTTGTATGCCTGTGTATGTCCTTGACTGTATTTCCAACTTTGTTTGAGTGCCCTGGATGGGAGTGGCTCACGTACATACTCTCGAATAATGATGTATTTGTTGAATTGATCCCTCCTAAGGAGTAATCTGACGAGTTCGGGCCGTCCACTTGGATACACATGTACAAGTCCATAAGTTTCAGAGACAGTCAGCAGACAAAATGAGAATCGCGAGTCAAAGCCATGTGATAGCTAGGTGTACATATAGCCTACGACAGGTGCCCCTTTTCATCAATGGGCCGCCTCAATCGCCTTGTGCCAATTTGCACCCCCGCTCTAACACCAACTTGCCAATAGTGGATTCTTCCATCGAACATCTTGGAATGCCGGAGTGTGTATCAGCTGCCGTAACGTAACACCTCATGCTTCGGTCATGATTGCTCTTCGACGGATACCGAAGCCAACGCCGAAAATCCCACTGCAACGATACTCCATGATTCAGTATGCTCCTTTCAACCAATTCTAAGAACTCTTCTTGGGTGCTGCGGCATCAGTCTGTTCAACCTCGGCCGGGAGAATAGCCGGAGTCGTGTCAGGGGCAACTTCCGGGGATTCGCCATCATCAATCGGTCCAGGCTCCTCTTCAAGGGTCCCATCTAGCGTCGTCGGCTTGAAGTCACCATTATCAATTGACGCGGGGTCATGCCCACGTCCACTGTTGCTCGCCGAGACGCCAATGGCCGGGGCACCTCCCTCAGCAATCTTTTGCTTCGTCTCCCGGATGATCTTTTCAGACTCGCTGACCTTGGCTGGATTGGGCGGAGGGCGCTCAATTCCAATGGCGTTCTCCTTGTCGTTCTGGCTCTCTAACAAAGCTTCCTTGTCGAGACGAACAATCATGCAGGACAGGTTGTCCGTGCTGAAGCGGTTCAGCGCATGATCAACGAGAAGCTTCGATGCCTCAACCGGGTCCTCAATGTTGCGAACAAGGTCGACAGCCTCTTGATCGGAACAGACATCCCAAAGCTAGAACACAAATTAGCCATGTTTCACTGCTTGGGTAGCACAGGACTTACTCCATCGCAAGCAATAATCATAAACTCGTCACTCTCGGGCTGAATGACGGTCTCGGTGGTATACGGGTGCCCAGTGACAAGATCCTTCATATAGGTGTCGCCCAGAGCTCTCGTTACGGCCAAAACACCATTAACGCGGTTGTTGAGTATCAAACCGCCAGCGTTCGCTATCCGTTTTCCTTCATTCTCGTCGCTGCCCTTGTGGTCATACGAAAGACGAAGCGCTTTACCGCCGCGGCAGAGTATAATACGGGCATCGCCAACGTTAGCCGTGTAGAGAACGCGCTGGCGGCTTGCTGCACTCTTCAGTTTGGCATGGGTAGCCTCGGGACCACTTGATGCCGCCTTGTCGTCTGCGGTCTCTTCTGAAGTCAGCTTAGCAGCCTTTGTGGCTGCCGCAGTAGCTGGCGCAATAGCCTGAGAACCGGTTGCCGAGCGGTCACTCGGGACCCGTTCCTCCCAACGCAGCACGGCGACGGCAGCTGTGCATCCACTATTCTTAAGAGGGAGCTTCTCCAACTGTGCGTCAACAGAAGTAAACGTTTGATCAAGGAGTTCGGGAATGGGGCCATTGGGATTCTTTCGGATTATTTCCTCCAGTATGATATGAAGTTTTTTGCCACACCAGTCGGCAGCAAAGGTGCCAGCGTGACCATCAAAGATGGCAAAGTATCCATTGTCCGTTTCAACCATCTCTTGCGAGGAGGCGTCCTTCTCGTCGGATACAGAGTCGCTCTTTTTACCATCGATGGCAGGGGCTGGGGTATGCAAAAAGTTATAGAGGAAGGCATGGGTGTCCTCCATGGTACGGCGGCACTTTTTGTTCCTATCTTCCCAGACACCGACGCGGAAAGTGGAACGCGGGCCGGGAATTGAGTCGCCGGCTGAGTTGTTGTGCTGGCCCTGAGGCACAGCGAGAGCAGGATCCTGCTTACCCAGCTTCTGGAGAGGGGTCTGCGAGCTCACATCCGAGTTGGATCGGCCGACCTGGGAAAAGTTCAGGGTGTTCTTGGCATGAGCCAGCAGGCCCGCGGCCTTACTTTGAACACCGCTGGCACGGCGCTTCTTATCCGCAGCGCCATCTTGCTGCCGTCCCGGGGGACTGCTGTTTCCGCTCCGTTTGTCGCCGCTGGCGGCCTGGTCGTTTGACTTAAGGGAGGCTGAGGCGCCCTTGTCGGATTCGGGCGAAGGCGACTTGCGGTCCTCTTTTGGGTCGCTCTCCGCCTTGGACGCAGCCGAGTTAGAGCCGCCGCCGAACATTCTAGTCAGCAGACCACTCCCCTGGTTGGAGAGGCTGCGACGCTTGCTTCCTGCCAGTTTAAAGAACCTCGAAAAGACGTCAGAGGGACCGGTCCACACGCAGGGTCAATCGAGTTCGATGGGGTCGCAGTGAAGCTGTCTTCGTTGGATGCGTTTTGGATTTCGGAGAAGGATTGTCGCGAAGATGGATGTCTGATAAAGGTATCGTCAGTATTAGGTGAAGAGGTTGGAGAGAACGGTCGTCGGGCCCATGGAGGGGCAGAATGGTCCGAGGCCGACCGGGGGCTAGGCAGAGGGTCGGGTCCGAGCTGAGGAGGATTGATGCATAGGTAAGACGAAAGGAGCCAAGAGAGGAAGAGACGCTGGTCTCTGAGCGGCAGGCGGTATGGCGACCAAGTGCGCCAGCTAGTGGCTATGTGACTGACGTCTAATATCAAGATGGCGCAGGTAGGTATGTGCTCTGCGAGACTCGTAGCGCAACCAGATGCTCAAAAAGTGCTGCGCGCAGCCCGCAAAAAAAGGGTTTGATGAAGATACGGGAACAAGCAGATATCAACAGCGGGATGTATGATGTTTGTGTGTCCAGTTGGCCTGGGGTGACAAGTGACGTAGGCTGGCTGAATGATGGTGGAGGGGAAACCAGAAGGGTAGAAGCAGCAGTAACTCACCAGAGTGACGTACCCAGCGATTCGGAGTGCCGGGACGACGTGGTTGAAGCTGGTATTGATGGCGAGATAGAGACGCCGAGGGTGCAGTTTGAAGATTGCCGGGTGTGATGGCAAAGGCTGCAATATCGTCTAGGAGGGGAGGAGATGGCAGGTTGTTGGTGTTGCGTGAACAAGGTAATGTAATGATGGTGGGCGGCAGAGAGAAAGAGAGTTGAGGTTGTGGAAAGGCGATGCGAAATGCTGCCCGCTTGGTGCTGGTAAGTGTCTCCGCAGCAGCCTACCTAGGAGGGGGAGGGGATGGGAGGGGCACGGGGAGGGCAGAGGCCAGAGTTGGACGGTTTGGAGGGACCGGGAAGGGGGGAAGGTGAAAAGCGAAAGCGGCGGGAACGATTCACAGGGTCCCGTCCTTCCATTCTTAGCGGCGCTTAATACCTGTTCTCCGCTCTCCGTTATGGGGCCTTTCTTCCCTGGCCTGAGCTTCTCACTCTTGTTCTCAACCACCCAAATCCCTATATAGGTATCGCAGCAGCTGAAGATAGTCTGAAACTTAATGCTGTCCAACACCTCAAATATTCACCGAGGGTGAGGCAGATGCGCAGTTAGGTAAGTTGACAGTCACAGCCTTTAACATTGAAGAGGGGGAAATAGGTATAGAGTTGTGTGACCACACAGGCGACGCAAGTTGTGTACCTCAGCACCTCAGTGATGAACAACACCAACTGGGGGGCGGCGAGCTCCACTCGGGCCGTAGTGTACACAGTAGTGTACTGCCACCTGCGTTGTCAAGTCTCACTTGAGGCGGTGATGACCTGCGTCAGGTTGGGAGGTGAGGCGAGACGAAGCGAGGCGAGTGTCCGTGTGTGTAGCGTCCGACGGGAAACTGGATCTGAATCTGGATCCCTCCCCAAGCCAAGAAACAAAGGGCACGCCGGGAGTTTCGACTGTTCTTGTGAGATGTGTCTGATATTTGGACAGTAAGTCCTTGGCTAAACCGACGGGCATATGCTTCGGAGTATCTGCAGGGACAGAGAGGGGATGAAATAGAGCAATATGAGCACTAAGTTAGCCTCATACGCCCTGCGAAATACACTCTTCTCACTGATTCCAACTACCTACCTATTCCATCTATCTCTGTCCAAAGTGACGAGTGTGGTCTCGATCTCAAAGTGGACTACTGACCTCACTCCAACGCCCACCCAATGGGAATGCTAGGTCAAAATCGGCGTTTCTCTCGCCGATCACCAGCGCCAAAGTACCGAATCACTTTGCGTTCTCGTCATCCTGCTAGGTAAGCATCGACCGCATCATTTTTCAAACGTCTTTCGGTCTATCAGATGTAGAAACAATAATCATGTATCTAGGTTCGCATGGCTGGGCGTCCCATGTGACGCATAAACGAACAGGCTCAATCTAGGCTCTCACTCATGCCACACATGAGAAACACACTGCCATTGCGTTTCTCAATGCGCATATGCCATGCCAGAGATACGATGAATAGTATTGAACAGAACATGGCACGCTGGCTGGAGTGTAAGACGACCCTCGGCCGAAAGCCAATATGTGCGGCTAAGCCACTCCGTAACCCGACCCAATCTAGAATATGTTGGCTGCCCCAAGCGCAAGTTGCTATGGCAAGAGAAAGTCATGATCAAGCTTGTTTACACCACAGACAAGGACGGCATATGATAGTATTGCGTGGTCCACCTCGACATTATGGACCGAGGGCGGATGTGCCTTTGCTGGTCACGACGTGTTGGCGTGACAGCTCAACTGGCATATGAACCCTGCCGATCAAGCGGGGCGTGTAAGGGTACCCGCTTAAGCTATCGATCAAGCGCCCATCTATATCCTGCTCCATCGAACCTCATAGGCACAAGCTCACAAACAACCTGTTGTTGTGAGAAATCAGGGTCCGTTGGGGGCCCATTTCGCTGGGTTGGGCTGGCCTGGAAAATGTAGATTACCTTGGAGATATCCGATGGCCCACATGTGCTTGCACAGCACTACACTAACAGAATCGCTGACTCGAGTCATCAGTGCCGCCGACATGGCATTCTGCGAGTGGTAGATTCGTGTGGTTGCTTTAATGCAACGATTTGCCTGGATCCTCACCTTCACCACGACAACCGACTCTCATTTGTCTTGCATGCCAAGTAGATACTCGGGATAAACCTATGTGCATCAGATGAACCGTGGAAGCGACACCCAAGCATGAGGGATGACCATGTTCAGCACACAGGAGGGGCCGGCACTGGGTACAGACGAATAACGCAATGTTCCGATGCCACCTCCCAAACAGCATTTCACGGCTCGTTCACGGCGACCCCCATTGAAGTAGACGTATTGTGAAGTAGACGTATTGCATATTTAGAGCCTTGCCCGAGAAAAAGTTCGCCTTCCCTTATCCTGGAACGCCGTTCCACATGTGACAAAACAAACTGGCTGCTCCGTTACCTCCCTTATACATCGCTGTCGTCCGCAAAATATCGTCATCACTCCACCAGCCCCTCCATTGTTGTCATTACCGCCGAAGACTGTCCAGGCGGGCCTGAAGGTCGTCGTCGCCGGGATCCGCACCTCCACCTCCACCACCTCCAACTGCTTGGGCAATTCTGCCTTCGGGGACGGCCGCAGTTTGCATCCCGGACGGCGTTTCGCCCAGCTGCACAGTCTATCGTTAGCTGTTGAACCGCCAATGTCTGGATGGGGGTACTTACCGCTGATGTCAAGTCAACTCCAATCTCTTCCAGGACTTGCTCGACAACTTCCTCGCCTTCCTCCTCGGCACCAACATCCATAGCATCATCCATAACGTCGTCCATCATCTCTTGTCTCTGGTCCATAATGTCGTTCTCGCGCTCAAACTCCATTGCGATGCGCTGAAGAGCGGGGAGGTTCATCGATCGGTTCATGGTGCCAAGAGCTTGGGTTGCGCCCTTCATGGCCGTCATCATTTGTTCGTTGGTGCGGTATGTCTGTAAGATGAAGTGTCAGCTAAAGTTTACGAGCCCCAGTGACCGGTTGTGTAATACCTGAAGCCGGAGAGAGATCTTTTGCAGTTGACTGCGCATGCCGTAGAACTTCTCAATGTACCTGCAATGACAGTTAGCCGGTTTGTGCGCCGTACACCCATCGGCTTTGTGACTCCTTGCCTTCTTGTCCGGACCAAATCCTTGGCCTGGATCTTGCAGGCGCCCATCTGTCCCTTCTGAGCACTTTGCTTGATCTGGGTAATCAACTGCTTCTCCTGCTTCTCCAACTTGGTTCGGACCTGATCCAATTCTCGAATCGCCTTATCAAGCATGCGCTGATTCTTGCGCAGACGCTCCGCTGGCGTCATTCGCTTGCCGAACGCCCATTCCAGAATCTAGGCCACAGGGTTAGTGGTCGGTCGAGTCGCGGCGGGGAAAGGTGCGCGCAGCATACATTCATCGTGGCGGCTGGGAACAATCGTTTCCGAGCGGATGAAGCGTCGTGTATCGGAATGGCAACAGGAAGGCACTCAAGAGATCGATGGTAGCGATTGTGTAGCTATCGTGGAGAGGAGTTGATAGTGGAGGTTGATTGATATTCGGGTTGCCTGGCACTCGCGTAACAGGCAAGGGTACGTACAACAGCTTGGCACAGCGTCAGGTAACTTCCAAGGAAACCACAGGTGAGTGGTGAGTGCTGCTCAGATCGGTTGCGCTGACCCGCTGAAAGGTCCGACCAGGTTCCAACTTCCCACCTGGGGGGAAATGATTAGATAAGGAATGGAAGCGTGGCAGCCCGGCCTCGGATGGCGGCGGCATTTTCCGACTCGAAGTTTTGAGCCAATGGGCGAAGCGCCGCGACAAAGGGTGGTGGGAAATTTGCCGCTCCGCCCAAAATCATGCGCTGGGAGTTCCATTCATGTACGGAGTACATGACGAGCTTCCCTAAAAAACATTCTCGACTTGCTACGCTAAAACCTCGTCGCCTCCCAAACAAATCCCCTTTCTTCCCGTCCTCTAACCCACCTGATTGTTTCTCGACCATGCTGCTTCAACCCTCGACCGACCGAAAATGAGCCAAGATTATTTTTCAAAGAAGGGCAAGGCCCCCATGGACCAGGAGATTGACAAGGACGACAACGACGCGCCTTACCAACCAGTGCCGTCATCGAGCAGGCCACCGCAATTCATGACCGTTGGATCCGGCTCCACCTCTGCACATGCAGCGCATCTCCAGTCACTACTCGAAAACGATTCTGGCTACGGCGGCAGTATCGCGGACGGCGACGCCATGACTTCCTCCGGCGACCGACATATTCCGACTCCTGTCAATGGCCAGCTCTCCGAAGCTGACCGGCGCAGTCAGGCCGGCGCTATCCACCAGCTGTGGTACAATGCCCACAGGGTGACGCTGGGTCGCTCCATCAACAAGGTCATTGAGCTCCTCAAGGAGTTGCAAGAGATGAACGTGTCCTGGCCAGCCCACTATCCATCTGTCCAGCGAGCCGAGGGAGCCCGCCCTGCCCCTTCACACTCATATTCGACCATCGGCGAAGCCCCCGCGTCAACATCCGCCTCGTCCGTTCCGTCTTCTCCGACCGCTCCCCCATCCTTACGACGATCCTTCACATCGCTAGAAGCGCGCGAGAGTGCCGAGTCGAGCCGTGCACAGGAAAGACGGGCGCCAGAAGAGCCACGACTCGTCACACCTCAAATTGCCCAGGACTTCTCGGTCCTCAAACTGGATCTCAAGCTGGGCTCGCTTCACCAGGCAGAGCTTGTCCACTCTTTGGAGAAGGGGTCCATCGCCTCCCTTTTGGATGGCAAGATCAGTTCCAGCGTTCGACACCTGCTCAACCTCCGTGAACGGATCGAAGATACTTCCAGCAAAGTCTTGATCACTGGTGATCTGAATGCCGGCAAATCGACCTTCTGCAATGCTCTGCTTCGAAGAAAGGTCCTTCCCGAGGATCAACAACCCTGCACGGCAATCTTTTGCGAGGTTCTGGATGCAAGGGAGAATGGAGGCCTCGAGGAGGTGCATGCCGTTCACAAGGACGCCGACTATGACCGCCATAACGAGACCACATACGACGTTTACAAGCTGGCGCAGCTCGAGGAGCTCGTAGTGGACAACGAGAAATACACCCAATGCAAGGTCTACGTCAAGGATGTACGAACCATTGACGAGTCTCTGCTCAACAATGGTGTGGTTGATATCGCTTTGATCGATGCCCCGGGTCTCAACTCTGATACAACCAAAACGACGGCCGTCTTCGCCCGACAGGAGGAGATCGATGTCGTTGTCTTCGTGGTATCAGCTGCCAACCATTTCACTATGACGGCCAAGGAGTTCATCTGGGCAGCAGCTGCTGAGAAGGCTTACTTGTTCATTGTGGTGAACGGTTATGACAATATCAGAGACAAGAATAGGTGTCAGAAGATGATCCTCGACCAGGTCCACGGGCTGAGCCCGAGAACGCACAAGGAATCAAATGAGCTGGTTCACTTCGTCTCGAGTAATGCCGTTCCTACAGCTCCTGCGCCACCAGGCGGGCCGTCTGGTGGGGGCAGCGGCGGAGGCGGTGGTGACGACCCTGGTGACGATCCTAAGGGCAAAGGCAAGGACGTTGAGAAGATCCGAGACTTTGAGAACCTCGAGCAATCGTTGCGGAGATTCGTTCTCGAGAAGCGCGCCAGATCCAAGCTGGCACCGGCAAAGACTTACCTCCTCAATATTTTGAACGACGTTCACGTTCTTGCCAACGTCAACTCAGAGGTTGCAAACTCCGAACTTGATCGTGTCGTCAAGGAGCTCAAGGAGATTGAGCCCCAGCTCGAATCCAGCAGAAAGGCCACGGCGCAGGTTGGCGATGAGATTGACAAGATCACCGAAGGGACATGCAAGGAGGTCTACGACTACACGCGGACCACTCTCAGCACGGCTATCGATCATGCTGGGGACAACAACCACGGCGTTCCTTACCGGGGCATCTTCAATGCTTTCGAGTACGCAGAGGAATTGAAGGAAGCCATGATGTCCTACATCCATGAGTCAGTTGTTGCCTGCGAGGAACACGCAAAGACCAAGACGGTCGGTGGCGTGAACGCCATTAAGCAGCTCGGCATCATGCATCTTGGCGACGACTACCAGAGCCTGGTGTTCCGGCCCGACGTCATGTTCAAGAGAAAGCGCGACTCCATGGCACGTAATGTCGACGTCCCCACTGAACTCTGGGATTTTGTCGACTGGCACACCATCGTCCAGAAGCAGGAGAAGGTGGCAGGCACGGGAATGGCTCTCACCGTTGCGGGAGCTCTCGTTCCTCGCATGATGGGTTCCAGCGGCTGGTTGGACCATGCGTTGAGCGCAGCGAAGATTATGGGCAACGACAACTTGCGTCGCCTCGTTGTCCCCGCCATCGTTGCAGCTTGTAAGTTTTTCGAATCTCGTTCTTTGCTAGTAGCAGATGAAGCTAACGTCAAACCCCCTTTCAGCATTCGCAGCCGCCGCCTACATCCTCAACCAGATCCCCAACTCTCTGCCCCATCGGCTTTCCACCAAGATTGCGGCTCAACTGGAGGCAGTCGACTACGTGCACACCAACTCGACGCGCATCACGGGCTCAGTCCGCAAGGTTCTCCGCTTCCCTGCCGACAACCTCCGCGTCGGCCTCGAGCAGTCCGTCAAGGACCTCGGCAAGCGCCGCGAGGAGACGCTCAAGGTCCGCCAGGAGAGCGAGGTCGCGCTAAAGTACTTTGGCAACCTCGTCCGCAACAGCGCGCAGCAGAGGACCGTCGTCGAGGGCGTCGACCTGGATGCCCCGCCGCCGGGCGCCGTCGGTGCCGGCCTTCATTGAAAAGAAAGAAAGAAAGAAAGAAAAGGACAAGAGCAAGAAAAGAACAATACCCATCTCAATTCCTTGTTTAATGTGGCACAAACTATACCTTACGATAGCATGGAAAAAACGGCGTTTAATTATCCGGTGATTCGAACACTGGGCCTTCCCCCTCGATGTATACCTGAGTTTATATCCCTCCCCCTTTTGCCCTCATGGACTTTTTTTCGTTTCCTTTCACAAAAGTGTGCTGTTGAGAGCACATCACGATAGGCATGTACGTAGACGCAAAGACAACCTAATTCTCGATACACTTATTGAAACCGTGACTACGTTTCTCAGAGACCCGTAGTTGAGTTTCGATGGCGGCATGCTCATCAGATGCGACCATTTACAGTATGGAGGATGGAATTCCAGTCCGAATGGTGTATATCAGCTTCAGCTCGGGCCCCAAATCCGAATATGCATCGACGGGCTGATCGGCGGCGGCGGCGGCGGCGGCGGCGGCGGCGGCAAACCTTTGCGCGGTCCAAGGTCAAATGTCACGGGGGAGAACATGAGGTGTGCTCCGGACGGGACATGCAATCTCCCTACTCCCTCCACTTGCTTACGTAGTGTATGGGCAGTTCAACGCTGCCGAGGCACCGTTTATGCCCGGAGCTGTGAACCGGAGCCAGCTAGCGCCGGGGTGCCGCTGGGCCGTTGGGCTATTGGGCCATATTGGATTCCGTTCTCCTGAGAGAGAGATTCCCTCAATGTTTCCTCACCCCATAATGCGGATAACGTTCTTTCGAAGAAGATCTGAGATTAAATTCTACAGCAGCGGTGGAGCCTGCAGGTATCTGTTACCTAAGGTATCTGTAGCTTCTGGGTGCTGGGATGACGTCTCCGCAGCTATCCGTACCCATGTTGATCCGTTGAAGATTTTAGATGAACGCCTCGATTTACGAGATACTGAGGGGTTCGCCTACGGACACATGAATGAAATCTCGTTCATGTGACGAGGTTCATCCAACTTGCAATGAACCAAGACGGCATGCCGGGAAACTCGAGGACTCGCTCCGCTTTGACCGCGCTGCTTTCAAGTGATGAAATCGGGGGTTTATGCATCACCGGACTTGGATGAGAGGGCGGGGGAATATGCACGCTGCATGTTGCACGCTTGCATTATGTACTTCGTACCTTACCTTCTACTGCACGCTAGGAGCTACAGGCACTTTATTTGAGGTTTGAGAGGTCTGGCCCTTACACTATGTAGAACAGTAGCAAAGTTTCCCGGTGCTGCCGCTGGAGCTGGGACTCTGAGTGTTGAGGTCCGCAATACGGAGTACATTGGCCAGATTTGCGATGTGATGGGACGAGAGAGATCGGAGGTTAATATGAGCTGCATCGTCCGAAACAATGACAAATGCTACTGAGGACGGATAACATGCACTTGCAGAGGAGGACCCCTACCGTTGCCCCTCTTTTTCGCTGAACAACGGAACTTCTAGAAAGATGCATAGCGAACTTAGTAGAGGTGGGAAACGAGTCCGAGAAGAGACGTTTGGTGAGAGACCCACGCGTTCGAACGGCTGGTACGGGACCAGTCTCTGGGTAGTGGGAGGAAACGGCAGCGAGAAATTGGGGTGAGAGATTATTCTCAAGCTTGGGGGGGACGGCTCTCTATGGTGGTGATTCGGCGAACTTTTTTGATTTGACTCTCATTTCCGCACCTGGGCTTCTTTGGCAAGCAGGCCGTTGTGGATTCGACGACGGTCATAGCGCATGGCCGAACCGCCGGTGGAGTTACGGTGTACACTGAGATTGGTTGACTGCTTATCCCATTGCGCCATGCGTGTGCTGAGAAACGTCAAACATTGTGGCTTTCGGAAGAATGATCTTGCTGGCACTGGCGATGGCCATTGTTGATGGTCAGTAATCCGCGCACGTTAGAGTGGTTGAACCAGATGTCGTTGGAGCAAGACTCGGAGAGCCTTTCTGCCACCTCCACTTGGCAGTCCATGGAGTCGGGAATCAGCCAGGGTGGCATCATTCAGTGTTCACGTCAAGCCGTGGGAATTTGGCTCAGAGTTTTGCTAAAGTCAGAAAGCTAGGGTCGATCATGTGGTGGTGGGATACGGAGATCATTCCGACGGGACGAACTCTGCTCATCCCCCCCATGGTGCTATTCTTGAACCTGAGTCGTGGCGGGTGTAAGTGGTCGTTCGTCATTATTGTTCCTTTGGCCGTTGAGGTTGGAGGAATGTGAACGTTGCGTATGTCGAGCCCCAAAATATGACACTAACCACTTGTTTGACTTGAGTGAATGGATGGTTCAAAACAACAGCATCCCCCGGAACCTATTCGTCGCATGTCGTCCAACTTGCGACGCAGACATGTTGAAGCAGTTTCAATATCCTGTGTATATTGAGTTCTCCGATTCGTCGAGAGTCGATCCCGTAGCCAATGTCCAGTCAGCGTGGCGTGCAAGTGCAGCCTACTCAGGTTCCGGGACTCCGGCGGCAGCATTGGACGTTTCATTGCCCTTGCTCCCCCGGACCTGCCACGTTCTGCCCGCCCGCCTAGCTGGTGTCTTTCTTTCTTTCTCTCTCTCTTTTTGTGTCTTGTCACTTCGTGCCTTGACCGGTGTCTTGACCTGACTCTTTCTGACCTTTCTCGGCACGGTTGTCGTGTCCAAAATAGTGTCGAGAGGAACTTACGTGGGCTGACGGCGAATGACAAGATGGCGTCGCTTTGTTCCCCCTTAGCAAGTTTTCCAGTAGCGGCAAAGGGTGGCGTAACATGATGGTGGAGGATTAGGGGGCACTGGAATGGAGTGTTTTGTTTGGTCGTTCAACGGCGAAGAAGAAAGACAAAACGGTTCTCGTTGAATTCTTAGGTAAATCGTGACCGTAGCTTGGAAGCCCCTTCCTTTCAGTTCCACCGCTCTAATTCCTAGTAGGTATCAGTTCGTGGCTAATGAGATGCAGAGAAGGGTATCTGTTGGAGAGGCCAACATCAACAGAGTTTCTTTGGACCAGCGATCAGTCCGAATTAGAAGGCTTGGAAGGGACCGATTTGCTGCAGGACGCAGATGCCCCGTGCTCTGCCTCCGTGCCTTTCCACCGGGATGGATGGTGGTCTGTGTTGTACTACTCAAGCGGCAGTCCCAGCGATTCCAGGGTGCGTTGCAGACGATTGGAAGCAGAGGATTGGCTGAGGGGATTGTCATCATGGTTGTTGGAACTTGGTTGGTGGTCGTCCGTCTCCCTTGGTCTTGTTCTAAAGAATTCCCGTTCTTTTCCCCCTTATTAAGGACGTCTGCTGCGTAAACCATAAGACGACTCCATTCTCGCCCTAAGCCCGCAGACGAGACCCCAAAAGGGAGAAGATCCAGGGGGGGCCCGAGAGCAGCCGGCGCGAGGTGCTTTAGCTTTAAGCTGTATCTGCAGGACCGGGGCGGGTGAGGATAGGTGGTTTAAAGATGGTGGTTGGTTGGAAGTGGTGGGTTCGAGATGAAGTCCAGCGACGATGAGCAGAGGGGAGAAGTCAAAAGTCATCCCTTTGATGCTTAACTAAGCCAATTGGAGTTGGCGAGGAAGGAGACACTTTCTGTTTGGTCCCTTCCAAAATAATCCATTTATGATTTGGTGCCTTCCGTTGTCAAACCCGGTCTTTCAGGCAGGCATGGACCCGTTGCGGATACCTTCCCTTACTGTGTAGACGGTACGTAGTAGACCCCAATGGGCCCTCCCCTGCCAGTCAGAGACACAAAGTTGGGGTTCCCTTCCATTTCGACGAGACTTCCATGACAAGCAAAAGAAGTTCCCGACTGTCGCCTCTTTCTCTCCTATCCGCCCCCCCTTTTCTTCCCGCTCCGTAATACTTTTTCTGCTGTCAACTTATGCGTGTCTTCCAAGCGCAATACTGCGTATCTTCAGCTTGCGACCTTTGCGACTTGGTTACATCTCTACACCTAAACTACTTTTTTCTTCTCTCTTCTTTATCCTTATCTCTCTTCCTGTGCCCACCCTACCTTACCTTACTTTCTTTTGGACCCCTTGTTGTCCTCGACCCTTCAGACCCTTAGCTCTTTAGTCGTACTAGTCCCATCCAATTCTTCATTTACGCCTTTCTTCACGGTACTCTATCCGTACTGCCCTTGCCACGGTCCAGCCGTAATTACACCTTCTCTCCATTCATTTTATCTGGCTGCCTTAGCAGTAGCTGCACGCTCATTTCGAGAGGTACCTTGACCTTTCGTACCTACCTGTCTGTCTCTCAGTCGTTACTTCCATCGCCTACTTTGGTACTGGGTGCGTAGTCAACCCTGTCTGCTGCACTGCGTTCTCATCCCACGCGTCGACCACCACCTCACCTGCAGCAAACTGGTGCAACAATACGACTTCACCCACCCCCCGAGCCGGCAAACGCGACCTGGGCAGATCAGACTATCATTATCCGTACCTATCCAGAACCTCCCTACGCCCAAGACACCCCTCCGTCTCACTCGGCCTCCACCAAGAAGCTCCCCTCGTCGAGGTCCGTGGCTCAAACACGACCTTTTCCCACTTTCTCTTTCCTGTCGCATTTCCCATAGACGACTCAAATCTCCCTCCTCAACCCTCGTCTACCTACACAACAAAGGGCCGGACACACTTTCTTCTGCCTGTGTCTCTTTTGTGCTGCCCCTCTTTCTTCACGACACTTCTTGGTGCCCATGTGCAGCTCGCCCATGCCCCTTGGCCTGTTCTACATGTCGCCGCCTTTGCCGCTGCTGCTGTCGCCGCTGCACTCTTCAGCCTTACCCCTGAAAATCGCAATCGCCATCGGTCTGGCCTGCGCATACTAAGCGACGAAAAACCCCCCTTCCGAACCACTTTTTGGTTATCCGTCTGAATCCACCCGATTTCGCTCTGCGGCCCCCCGGATACCAGCCTCGCCAGCAGCTACCTCCGTACAGTTCCGTACAGCTCCGTACAGCTCCCGGCTCCCCGTCGCAGTCGCAGTAGCAGTCGTAGTCGCAGTCGCCGCGCGCTCGCTCTCCACGCCCGCCGACCACCAGCACTGACGTGGACAACGACGACGAAGACCGCAAACCCTCGTAGCTCGCCAAGTCGACAGGGAGGATGTCGCTCAATGGCCTGGACGACCCCAAGGTCAAGGAGGCCCATGAGGCTGCCGTCGCTGAACCAGGAGGATGGTATGAATCCCTCCCTTTTATCCCCACTGCGAAAGACCGAAACATCTTCTTCTCCGTGCCCGTCACCGCTTGCCAGCTCGAAGTAGCTCGCCGGCTGTACACCGCTTCCCTTATATCTCAATATGCAAATTTCCCTTGTCTCTTTGCTGGCCTTTGAGGCGCTGCTAGATTCACGTAGGCTGACCGACGTCATGAACCATTGCGTAATATAGGTTTCTCCTCAAGTATGCCAGTCGCGATGACGTTGAACTATTGGGTCGCGGGAATGGTGGCATTGTAGAGATCCGGAACAACATCGCTCAATTCGAAAATGACAACGAAGACCACTCGCCCTTATTTGGCTTTCTGAGGTACCGACGCCGGAACGTAATCATCAAATATCTTCCCGAAGATTGTTCTCGACTTGTCCAAGGTGGGTTTGTCTCTAGGCTGTGGCGCACTATTGTGGTCTTTCCCCCATTCCAGAGGGAGATGAAGCTGACTGGGCCTTCTGTCTGTCAATCGTAGCGCGAGTCACTGTCCACTTCAATGCCGTATGCGAGCGGTTTGCGCCGTACAATACCGATTTCTCGATAGCTTCCGCGAAGGAGCTCAAGGACACCAAGCTGTCTGCCGCCTGCTCCTTGCACGCTGCATCTGGATCAACCTCGTCCTCGACCAGCTCTTTGAGACGGAGACGGTTGATGGAGATTGCGGAAGAGGAAGAAGAAGAACAGAGAGCAAGCAAGCGGAAGTCCACCGGTGATAATCTGGTTGAAGACGCGACAGAGGATTTGACAGAAACCCCGAAATCGCCCATTGACGGTCCGCCCGTGACGTTGAACGCCGACCTTGCCAATTCGCCAGAAGAGAGCAAGTTTTCTACATCATTGGAGCCGCCCGAATTTGTTGGCGCCAGACCACCTTCACCTTCGAAATCAGTAGACGAAGGACGTCGCATGTCATCGCAGTCCCTGCGACCCGAGCTTTATTCTTCGTCATCTTATACCTACGGCAAACCCAGAGTCAAACTTGCCCCACGACCATCTCTCGACGTTGCCGGCCGTGCTCGCACCGGAACTGCTGCTGTGGGGGCTGCTTTCCGACCAATTTCGCAGATGCCCTCTGGCTTCAAGCTATTTTCCAAGGGTTCCAAAAAGGGAAAGTCCAAGGAAAATACTCTGGATCCTGCCGAACCAGCCCACCCCGACGAAACAACCGAAATCTCCTTGGCCGCCACTTCAATACCCCTACCCGACGGGGATCCCATTTCCCAGGTTGATGAACCCGTTAGGCCACACACGAGCTCAGGACGACCCACAACGAGCTCGGGCGCTTCAATTAAATCCGCGATGCCGTCCTTCACCACCCTTTCCGCCAAACAGGTCATGACGCCTGAAAAGGCGCGTCTAATGAAGGCCATGCAACTGAGGGAGAAGAAGAAGAAAATGAACCAACAATCCGCCTTCGCCCCTGTTATCGATGCCCCTGCTGAGGAGGTCGCCTCGGAAAAGGCTCAGCCTGTCGAACACATTGAGGAGATAACCGAGGAGACCCTAGCTGCCGAAGCAGATGACGACGACGAACGTAAGAGACGACTTTCGGTCTCCAAGGCAGATTCAGGCATTGTCGTTGACACATCGTCAGTGTCTGTCCACACCGACGTGGCCTCTGAGTTCACTCAGAGTGACTCTCATCCTGCATCGCCAATCATAGCATCTTCCGAACCCGACCAGTCGACGAAGGCGTCATCACTTTCCGAATCCACCGAAGAGACAGTAAAGGAGCTCGAGGAAGAGAATCTTGATGCTGATATGGATATGGTTGAGGCACACGAGCAAGTCGAGCGGGAGGCGGAGGTTGAGCAAGCTCATGTTATTGAAGAGGCTACGGCCCCTGAATCGAACGAGCCCAAGGCCGATACCAGTGAGAAACAGGACGATACCGAGCCGGTGGTTGAATCCACCCCCACGATTCAAGACGTAGTCACCGACCCCCCCGAAACCAACCCAGTCGATGTTCCCGCACCCAAGGAAGCTCTACCTGCCGACGAGAACTCGATCGAGGACAAGGAGGAAACCCCCGCTGTCATACCACAAGGACTTGATGTCGAGCAAGCGGAAACCACTGGACTCGCCCAGCCCATAGAACCACAACTTGAGACTGAGAAGGTAGCAGTCGAGGCTCAACAACCCAAATCGCCCACCTTTAGCTTACCAATCTCCAAGTTTTCCACGAGCCCAACTCAGCCAAAGGCTCCCGTCGAATCGACGAAGCCGACTCCGCTGGATGTCAGCGACACCGTTTCTTTGCCGGCGGAAGTATCACCCAAATCGCCGCTATCTCCTCGCTCGCCTGGACTTGGAGTTCCTCGGTCCAAGTTCTCGACCCAGGATCTCAGGTCGGCTGCAGCTGTCGAAGTTCCCACCATCGTGTCGCCTGAAGAACAGGCACCCACAGAGCCACTGCCCACTGCTGAAGAGGAAAACGACAGTGTTGCTGAGGAGACTCCGGTAGCCGCGGAGGCGTCCAAGCGAAGATCGCTCGTTGAACCGATCCGGACCGATCTGGAAGTACTCGAGAAGCGCGCAAACGACAACATCTCTGACGATGAGGACTTGTTAGATGAGCTGCATTCTGCTACAGTTGAGCAAGCACAGCATATAACTGTATCCAAATCGCCCATTACCCCAGTGTTTCCCAGCCCGACGATTCAGAACGCTAGCAGGCCGACGTCGCGCGGAGTTGTTCGCACCATTTCGAACCCAGTGCGGGGGCTCACGGCTGCAGATGTGGCTCAAGCCCAAAGCCAGAGATCAATCTCATCCGGCGCAGCCTTTCTGCACAAGATTACGCAGCAACAGGGCAACAATCACTTGAAGCCAAACCAGCCTAACAAGATTGGATCTAGCATCTCCCAACGTATCAAGGCTCTGGAAAAGCTGTCTGCCCATGCACCCGGTGTTGTCGAAGCGGACACAAGTAGTCTGAAGGCTCCGAGGCCATCCTCAGCATTCTTCGCCGTTAAGAGGGGAAGCGTCCGGGATCCGCCATCTCGTTCCCCTTCGGTTGTCGACAGGACGAGGCCTTCGACACGTGGCGCCAGTCCTGTCCCCCCTATTATGACCGAGTCTGTAGAGTCATCTCCGGAGACTGCAGGCCGGGGTAGATCGGGGTCCATGGCAAACAGGCTCTCAATGTTTGAGATGCCTGGCAGCAATCCGCCCAGGGGCCGCCCAGAATCCATCTCCGTTACGGCGCGAATCATTCGCGACCCCAGCCAGGCTGGTAAGGCGCCGGAGCCGCCCAAAAACCCCTCCGAGTTCGAACGACTCGATCTTAAGGTGTCGCCTTTAGTTGTCGATCATCAGAAGGCTGAGCTCCCGCTCCCGCCAGCCAATCTGGCCACAGTGGAGCCCTCCAAGGAGACTATCCAAGAGCGAAGACTGTCAAAGGAGAAGCGCCGCTCTCAGTCCATTGACCCAAAGGAGGATGTCGAAGAAGCTCCGAGGCGCTCGTCTCTCAGCATCATGAAGGACTTCATCAAGGACCGCCGCAAGTCACTCACTTCTCCCTCCACAGAGGCGTTGACCGCTCCTCTCCCCATGTCTCCTGGCTCAAAGTCTCCCTCAAGACCCCCTTCTACTCACGCGAATTCTGGTGGTCACAGCCGCCGTCTATCGATCAGCAGTCGTCGATCTTCCATTAGCAAGGAGAACGACTTGAGCGGTGCCATGTCTCCGTCCATGTTTACTGAGGGCAGCGGCTCTGGCGACGATAGCAAATCCACTGCTAGCGACAAGAAGAAGGGTCGCGCGGGTCGATTCATGCGTCGCCTCTCGTCATCCCTGAGCAGTGCTGGGCGTGGTAAGACCATGACCCCGACTGCCATCTCTCCTACAGTTCAGGAGGAGGACGCATCAGAGGTGGCCCGCCTCCAGCAGCCTACCATCGAAGCTTTCATGGGAGATGTCAATGTCCAATTTCCAGACAACTTGCTATGGAAGCGTCGCAGCATGTGCCTGGACTCCCAAGGGTTCTTGATCTTGAGCGCCGTCGCCGCTGGCAACGCCGCCAAGAACAAGCAGCCTACAGGTGCCGGTGTCAAGAGATACCATCTCTCGGACTTCCGGGTGCCCTACATCCCCGACATGGAAATTCAGGAGCTGCCTAACAGCATTTGCCTTGACTTGGTCGAAGGCTCCGGCTTGCAGGTTGCGTGCGAAGATCGCGCCGGCCAGATGAATGTGCTGCACAGTAAGTCAAGGCATGGTCGCCAGATTTTCCACATTCATGCTAATAGATATTTAGTTCTTCGAGACGCGCATCAAAGCCACAGTTCCTTCGGGCAGTAAACACAATGGCGATACCTACCTACATTACTTTATCAAACCTTGGGACATACTTTTGCCCACCCTTTTCTATTATACCCCAAACTCTTTTTGACTCTTCTCAAGTACCCATTACCAACACGCCAACCGCCTTTCCTTTTTGTCAACATACCTTCTTACCATCGACCTCAACTCGCTCGCATGGTTCATTGCCTGCCTTCACAGCTCCAACATAACAACATACACCCAATACCAAGCGAGAGCAATAAGCGTCCGAAACGGAAGTAACTCATTCGCTACCCATTTCACACGTACTCTCACGCCTTCTATTATCAACAGGCAATAATTTCATGGCCAAACGCCATTTACACACACACACTTGTGATTTCCTAATTTTTGCACTTCGCTTCAGTCAGGAAATGATACCACCCCTCAACCGGGGATTGTTCAGTTTGGAGACGCGTCATTTTTGGAGGAAGGGCCGGCGTGTGCTTGAAAGAGAACCCACTCAACGACCGGCCCCGGAGAGACGGAAGAGAAAAAGTCGAAGAAGAGGATCGCTTTTCTTTTGCAGGATCCAATCTTTGAGTCGGCTGGCGCGTTTGACGCCTACTGTGTGTAGGAAAACTTCTGGACTGTACATACTACCCACCATCTCGGCGAAGAACAGCTGGAAGGTTTTATCTTGAGATAGACTTGGCCGGTTCTCTGCGGAGGCGTCAAAATGAGATGCAGATATCTGACTTCACCCTGGTGCTCCTTCTTCGTTATAGTTTGACAGTGAGAGGTGTGGTGTTTCGGTCTTGTTTTGACAACACTCAGTTTCAAGGTAGGCCAAATGAACGAGTGCCTTGGGCTTGCATCGGCTGGCTAACCTTGTGGCACAGAAAGGGGACACGACAGAGTTGAAAACTAGTCAAAGTCACAAGCAGGGTACAAATTGATCAATGCAAGAACGGGTCTTTTGGAGGTCGTAACTATCGCTCGGAATGCCAATGGTCCACTCATCTCGCTCGCAAGTCTCAGTAATGGGCATGCTTCCAGATCTCCAACGATCCCCAGTCATATCAGGAACCTGTCTGCCCCTATTCTCTCCTTCCACACTCTATCAGATAGGATGTGGCAGCAGCCTGGCTCGTCGCCAATTGTATCGTTTCCAGCCTATGCGCGTATGCTTTTAACCAAGCGCACCCAGCATCGCTCTGTCCTCCTAGTCAGATACCCTCCAGTTTCCGCGTCGCGGAATACAACTTTGTATGCCTCTTGTTCGTGTTCGTTTCAGAAGGAGCGGTGACTACCTATGCTCGATGTTAGTCAAGCTTTTTTTGGTCTCATCGTGAGATTGGCGAGAAGGAAGGAAGAAGAAGGAACGGCTGTCTTACCAAATTTGATTTTTTTTCCCGCAAGTGCTGGACGTTTAGAACAGGATTCGAAACGGTCACTCGTGAAGTTTGACCAGGAGGGATTTGAGCATTGCTTAGTTGTTATTATTGGCCGTACGGTTCGCACGAGCCTGCTGACGCGCCATCTGGCGACGCATGTTGCGGTTCTGAGGGGGGAGGCCAGTCGTCATGGCAGGCTCCTGCTGGTATCCGACACGAACGACATGGCCGTCGCGGCCGCGAAGCTCTCCGACGACGCGATCAATTGCCTCCTGCGCCTCGCGGCGCTGGGCCTCGGCGCGCTCCTCGCGACCCATGAAGAACATTCTGACGCGGCGGCGGATGAAGGGGATCCAGCCACCGCGGGGGCCGTACTCGCCGCGGAGGAGGCGACCTGTCCAGACACTGATGTCGAGGAAGTCGTCGGTGAGGTGGTCGGTGTACCAAAGGCAAGGGATCCAGCAGCAGCACATGGCGGAGATGAGGATTCCCAGGGGGATGGAGAGAGCGAGGGCCTTGGCGATGTTCAACAGCCAGTTGCCCGATGTGGAGAGGACCCAAGCGCGGAGAGCTTCGACTTCCTCGGTGGTGGTAGGCATTGCTGCGGTTGCGATGGATGTTGTTGACGATGAGAAGAGGCTTGTTGGAGTTGAGCTTGTAGTCGTTGTGGGAGTGTTGAAGGAGGGAAGGTAAGGGCCTTCGCCCTGCCAGAGGTTAGTCATCGTTGGAGCAGAGGGTGGGAGGCGGACGGGCAGCCGGTAATTCGAGCAGTGGAAGGCGGGAGGAACTTGAGGTTGAACTTTGAAATCGTGAGAATCGTGAGAATCGTGAGAATCGTGAGAATCGTGAGCGTAGAGACGGTGCTGCCCGATGGTATCGAAGTTATCAATGGGAAGCGCAGGCGTGGGTACCGTACATTGAATGCGTTGGAACCAAGGGTATTGTCTAGAGATATATGTCAGAGAATCGGTGTGATTAACTAGGACGACTAGCACAACAACTCACAGCTTTTGATGAGAAGAACTCTGATTCTTTGAGCAAACACAGGAGGAGAGGGATTCGATTATTGGTGTTTAAGCAGAGTATTCGAGAGTATTCGAATGGATTATATGGGTTTGTTGAAGCTAGAAGCCTCGCATGCAATCGATGGACGGATGTGAGCGTGTGGGTGGGTTTTGGTGACCATGAAAAGAACAACATCTGGGTGGAAGGGTATAAAGGCTCGAGGTTTTTTGGGTACTCAACTGTGAGGAAAGGATATGTCTGTGATGGAAGAAAACAGCCTTCAGATGACGAAGGAGTCAACAATGGAAGAACCGGAAAAGGGAGGCAGGTACGCTATAATGTAAAGAGGCAAGAACGACCTTCCTACCTTTGCCCTCATGTTGTATTGCGTATCTACGAAGAATAGAGCACCCAGCTGATGTACGATATATCTGTGTAGAAGTATACACCATACCCCATGAGAAGAGAAGCACCTACATGGCCAGAAGACTTGGTACCCAAAGATCACAAATAACGCTTAGTCTCCCCCAGAAACCCGGATATAGCCTCCCAAGCAACCCCCCTCCGCATCCCCGTCTCATCATCCCATGATGAATGAAGCCCAACGAGCGCCCCCGTCTTACTATCGACCAGCGGTGCGCCGCTGTGACCCCAGTACGTCCAGCAAGAATGCATTAGCGCCCCGATCTCCGAATTATCCTGCGGGTCCTGGCCCTCGGCGCAGCCCCTGAACGTGCCGGTGCTGAGGTGGAGGACGTTGTAGTCCGTCTTTGTTCCCGGGACAGCCGCCTCGAAGTCCTCGCTGCCCGGGTGGCCGACGCAGATGAGTCGGGCCTTCAAGGCGGGCGGTGAGGGGGAGAGGGTCACAAAGGGGAAACTCCCTGAGTGCGGTGGTGATGATGATGATGATGTCGGTCCCGAAGGTGGCGGAGATTGTTGTGCTGAGGTGATTTTCAACAGGGCCAGGTCTCTCTTGTCATCCCATGCTAGTGCTTTGGCTTCGACTACTTGGCCTGAAGCAAAGAGAAGCCAGTGGCTTTTGGAATCGTCAAAATCGTCAACGGTCTCGGCGATGCAGTGGGAGCAAGTGAGGAGAATGCCGTTGGGTGAGATACAGACTGCTGTGCCTGCTTCTTCCTGGGCAAAGACCAGAGTTGCCATGACTGATGAGGCTAGTCCTTTTCTTTCCATGTCTTCTGGGATATCAAGTGGTGTGTCTCTTAGTAATTGACGCTTCTTTAAGAGCAGCTGAATGCTTTTCTTCCCTAAGTCTTTGAGTTTGAGGCCGGCGTGGAGGACTTCTGGAAGAATATGCAGGCCTTCCACCGACAAGCCTGTCGTACTGTATTCAGGTTCCATGATGATAGAGTTAAGATTGTTGTTTGTAGTTTGGGATAGTCTCGAAGAGGCGGCCGCTGCTTCGTCCAATCTCGCTGTTTGTCTCGTCCTCCTGGTTGAGACTGCGGGTCTCCGTGTTTCCTCCATTATCACAATGCCGGGGAGGGGGTTCAGTAATGATATGAATCAACTGTAAAGAATCACCGGAGGATAACACCGAGTCGATGCTGAAGTATTAATTTGATAAGGCATTGGGCCGCAGGATTTGGACATTTCGAGGGCGGTGAGGCTGCTGCCTAATTTTACCGTGATTGGCTAGCCTCAACGGCACTTAGATCCGGAAGTGAAGTCAAAGTAGATATCAAACATTATTGGTTTGTTTTGCGGATCGAGAGCGTGGGTGGTTGGTATTTTATTAGCCATCAACCTGCTTCTCTGTCCATTCGCTAATAAGATTCTTGTAGTCCTCTGGGCCGTATGGTTCAGATGCCTCAGCAATCACGCCATTCTTCCTGTATACCTTTAACCCCAGATCGCCCACCAGCTGGTCGATATACGGCACAGCATCAAAAACAAAGTCTGGGAACTTGTCCCCGTGCCCGGCAGGGTACCTCCATTTGCAGAACCGACTGTGAAGCGCAGTCTCGTACCGCAGCTTTTCCATCGTCTCAGCACTTATTATGGCCTCGGTCACTGAGGGCATCTGGTCATGGAAGTAGGCGTCGATCCATAGTGATTGCACGTGGGAGATCATCGCCACGGTGAAATTCATCAACACGCCCGCGAACGCAATGTCGCGGTGCGCCAGCAGCTTGGCCGATGGCGGTACCATGAAGCGATGGAGCACGTACGGCGTGAGGGGTGTATACGGGTTGACGGCCTCTTTTGTCGAGATGCCTTCATCCTCGACGAGTGCCTTAAGCTTCTTGTTCTGAACAGGCTGATCCTTGAGACGCGGCCATTTCTCGAAAATTTCCTTGTCGATAGTTTCAATCATCTCGGCGGGCGGGAAACTTTCTGCAGAAGGCTTGTGCGGGAGACCGAGCTCCTTGTCGATGCCTTCGGGCAGAAATTTTATAGGCTGGAATTGCTTCCACCCGGTTGCGCAACAAAGAACGTCTGATGCCAGGGAAGAGCCGTCGGAAAGGTGGACGGTGCCTGGCGATAGCCTCACCAGGTCGGCAATATGCACCTTTACTGTCCCGTTGCGGATGAGATCGAAGAAATCCGTCTCGTAGTTCAGAATAGAGAAGCTGGAAGCCGTAAACATGGCCTCGCTCCACGGTTTCAGCTTCTTCAGCTCCGGGTCCGAATCAAACCTGTTCAGGGTAATGACATCGTTGCCGAGGACGCTCCAGAAGTTATTGGTGATGCCGCGGCCGATCGCCGTGCCGTGATAAAAGTTCCTCGTCTTGACGTATCCATCGGCGTCGCCCCAAGAACAGGGACTGAACCATGTAAGGGCGCGTGTATGAACGAGCTTTTCTAGCCACTTCTTCAAGGGCGTGACATATGGGGGAGCCATCCATACTGGACCATGTCCGGATTCTACATTCTATTAGCATTGGTTGTAATGATTTTGCGGTGGTCATCTCGAGATACCTCTAATCACCCAATTCACCTTGATGCCCTTGATCGCGTAGGCGTATACGAGATCCCACGCTGATTTGGTACCACCAAATACCGTCACGGATTTTGCTGATTCCAGAGTGTCTGCATGCTGAAGAAAGTCTTTGCTGTGGAAAATAGGGGCACCAAACGTCTCTTGGCCTTTGAAATCGGGGAGGAAGGCTTCTGAAGTGAGACCAGTTGCAACAACTAGCTTCTTTGCGAGGACCTGAACCTCGCCACCGTCCTCGCCGTTCACAAGAGTCAGGACCCAGCCGCCGCTCTCTTGATGCTCCGCCGAGAGAAGCTGATGCTTGAAGCGGATCTTGTCAAATATGCCAAAGGTCTCGGCGTACTTTAACAGATAGTCATGCAGCACTTGGCCGGGAATGTGATCTCCGGGCAAGATCCCGAAGGTCTCCGGATCCATGGGGAAGTCGGGGTACTCGTAGGTTCCGAGCATGTTGTTGCTCTTCAGCCCCGGGTAGAGACGGTGCTCGGCCCATACTCCGCCGGCGGTCGAGGCTTGCTCAAAGAGTGCCAGCGAGTGTTGGGGATGGAGCTGGTGGTGAGTCTTGGCCGCCGCTAGACCGAACCATCCTGTAGACTCGGCTTCAGATTGTGACCTTCGTTGGTGGTTTAGGGGGATGTTACTCACCAGCTCCGATAACGACGAAGTCGAGAGTCTCCATTGTGTAGAGCGGGATCGGTTCCGAGCCCCCGAGGTCGATGCTTCTGAGACAATTGGACAAATATTTTTTCGAGGCGTTTATTTCGAGGCGAAGATCCCACCAGTGCGGGAAAAGGGTTGGGCATGCCTTCCTCGCATTCTGAATTGCGAATAAGCACTAGAATTCTGTCAGAACCCCTGGCCTGCAGACGAACATGGGAATATTGGGTCTTTCTTGGCCAGCTGCATTAATGATTGATTTGGCGTTGGTTGGTCTTCTGGCATCTGCATCCTTCGTGGATTTGGGTTCCATACCCGAATGGCCAACATTGAGTGCTGATTCGTCAATGGTCGGGAATTCTGCATGCCCCCCTTGCTGTTTCCATCTCCCACGGCATTTATCAATTCTTCAAGAAGTTGTCCATCAATTTGCCGGCCGGCGACTTGCAGTGGAGCAGCATTGTCCGAGTATGAGCATCCTGCTAGCCGAAAAATAGCGGCACAAATAGTGATCAAGGCTCAAAGAATCCCGTACCTATGAAGGATCTGGATGGGAACTGCGCTCAGGCGGAGTCAAGGATGCCCTGACGTCTAGACCCAGCCGGAGGCGTTCCCCGGATGACAAGTTACTGTTAGTACAAAGATAAAGACCCACTGAACTAGATGGGATGGCAGCAGGGCCGTTGACTCGTGGTGGACTCATGGCGGAGGAGGACTGCCTGTCACGTCTAATTCGCCGGTTGCGCAACACTGACAATTTGACAAGGAGGCTGTTTATGGCAGATCGAACTGCGTCGGTTTGGGAGGTTTATGGTCATGACCAGCATAGAGGTGAGTAAGGATGCTTTTTGACTGCAAGACGATGAAGTTTGCTGAAGCCAGATGCTCGTGCCGAAACAATGTTTCTCCAGGATGAACCCCTTGGGGTACCGTCGCGGCGGTACGTAGTTTAACAACCTCAAGACGGTTTAAACCTATGGGACGGTAAAGTGCAACAAGTCATCCATTTTCGGGATACAAGCACGACCACTAAGCATCTCTGTCCGACTGTCGCTGTTCTATTGGAGACTTCTTCAACGCAGGTACCACTCGTCATTCTGAAGATATCCACAGTCGTTGACACGGCTCGCAAGGGTCCTATCCCCGGCGCCGCGCTTTCTGACCCCATGTGTTGGCCCACGGCCATGTAACCCTCGCGAGTCAAGGCCGTGCCCCTGGCCCATAACACTTCTGGCCAACGACAGACTAACAATTCGACAGGGCTGCTAGTTGATGTTCGGAACTTCCGTAATATCAGATATGGTGTAAATGGTCACTCTTCTGGAACACAAGACTCATGTCAAGATATCTAGCAAAAGATCACGAAAATATGACCAGTATTTAGGCCTGGAAAAGGGAAAGGGGTAAATTAACTGAGATGTCACAGACAAGTTAAAGCCTGGTTCTAAGGCGATGGTCGCGCAGGATAGCTCCAGCGCTGAAGCATAAGCATGGATGTGCTTTCAAGAGGGTCGTGTTTGCCTTGCCATCACGCTGAGCTAATGATCTGCCGACATTGTCTACGTGCATTAGCATTGGGATTGGTCGTATTGGGCATCATTATGGTGGCAAAGGCCGACGCTTGACCATATCGGTAGTCTGGACCTTCGACGAGCCGCATCGATGTCGGCCAGAAGTCTGTTAGCTTTCGATCAAATGCCATCAAGATAACATATCCGTATCCGTAGAAGGGGGTGCTTCACCAAGCAAGCGGCGTGCGGGACTTGCAACCGCCGTTAGTGCTTTCTCCTGAACATAGCGGCGAGCCCATTTCGGCAACTTATCGTAATATGGAATAGTCCACATGCTGTCTCAGCCTCTCTGCCTGACAGCTGGTTGATTACCTATGCACTCCGTACAATTATGTATCCGTACAGCAGACAATTGACCGGCGCAAAATCTACTCTAAAATTGGCCGGGGATTCCAAGTCGCTGGCCCGGGCTTCTTATCGTCCGAACTCCTCGCGCTTGTTCGTCTCAATCATCACCTTCATCATCATCACCGGTTCCGTCAGCCGTGTGCAACCAAACCACCCACTAGCTATTCGCACGTACTTTGGGTTTGCTAGGGCATGTAGTTTGTGTTTCAGCGAGGGGAACGGATATGCACGTAAGCGCACCCTTTCCCAGCACTTCCCACGAGCCGCCCATGCCGCTTGTGTCCAAGTCAAAGTCTCCGCGGTGACGGGGGAATGCGACATAAGTATCGACATGCGTACGCCTCCCATCCAATTCCGGGACCCCGGTACCTTGCCCTTGCTGGGTTCATTCTGTAGTAGCTGCGATCTGCATAGCTGAAAGGCAGGGCCCTCGACGACCTATTCCCCAAAAGTCTTATCTGGGTTTCACTGCTATATACCTTGCCTGCTCTACGGAGTACTCCACCTGGCATTACTCTTGAAGACGACTTTTCCCCTTCTTCTCTACTCCATGCTATTAGACTCGTCGACTTCCTGCACCACGCGGGGTATCCGGTTGACATGATCCCAACGACATGTCCGAATTCTCGACAGAAGCTTTCGCGCTTCTTGGCGTAGCCATCGCCGTCATCTTCTTGAGGACCTATGCGCGAATTGCCGCTGTTGGCTTCAAGCGTCTGCAGGCAGATGACTATCTCATGCTATTTATCATTGTAAGTCTCTCGATAGCTGTTGACCGGTATGAGTACGAGATACTGACTGGAATGCATAGTTCACGTACTCCGCCGAGACTGCTTTGGCGTACAGCGTCGGAGCGCATTGGAAGGGACTCGCCAACAATGGCATGACGGATGAGGAGCGGAGAACTTTGGACCCAAACAGCGAAGAATATTCGACAAGGTAGGCGATGAAAAGTGCTATGTTTTGAGGCAATGGTCTAATATCATACTCGCAGGGTCAACGGATCGAAGACACAAATCGCGGGATGGATTACTTACAGCTGTCTCGTCCTCTGGCCTGCAAAGGCTGCAATGTGCACGTTTTACCTGCGCCTAACAGTATGGAGCCCGTAAGAAATCAATCATGCGCTTTCAAGCTGACGAGTCGCTCAGGAGGGATTGCATAACTTTCGCAAGCGGATCATCGCGGGTTTCGTTCTGATCGCGATAACATGGCTGGCAGTATTGTTTTCCATCACCTTCAGCTGCTTTCCGATAAGCAAAAATTGGCAAATCTACCCAGACCCTGGCAGTAAGTACCGCATAACTCTCTCATATGTCAATGACTAAAGGGCAGCCAGACTTTTGCCAGCCGGCCATTTCAAAAGTCAACATCATCGTCACCGTCTGTCTCAATGTCATCACGGATTTCTACCTGCTAAGCATACCGATACCGATGCTGTGGAGCGCCAGGCTACCCCTGAGACAGAAGCTCGGCCTCATTGTCCTGTTCTCGGGAGGTATCTTTGTAACTATGGCTGGTATCCTACGCTGCGTGCTCATCATCACGGTAGGCCAATCCTCATGTGATACATACGGGACTCGATGGCTGACTTGTGCGCATCGTAGAACCCTGTCACAGGAGCGCAGCAGGCAGGTTCGTGGGCCGTCCGCGAGACCTTCGTCGCAATTGTCACCACCAACATCCCGATGATCTTCCCCCTACTTCGACGCTGGCTTACACCCATCTTCGGCTCCATATCGAGTACCCTATCACGAGGTGGCACCAACAACAAGTACGACAAGCCTAACCGTTCCGACCTACCGGCGCCCGGGAGCATCATGCTTGGAAGTGTGACTGAGGGCAGCAGTAATAAGAAGAAGAACCGGCCGCCATACACGCAGTATCCGATTACAGAGTTTACGATGTCCGGGAGCGAGGAGCACCTGAATAAGTCGCCACCTTTGCCGGGAGGCATCAGCAAGAATGTGGAGATACATATCAAGGAATCGAAAAGGGCTAGTGAGAAAGATACATCGAGTACAGACAGCAATATCGAAGGCCGAGACGCATACTTTACGGTCGAGGTGAATGGAGTTGAGAGGCCAAAAGCAACGAGGAGTAAGAGCTATCGAGAAAGCATGCGATCTACGTTCTCAGCGGGCGGTAACAGGAAAGACGACGGCATTGTATAATATGCCTTAATATGGAATTAATCACATGATATCACCGCCGCATTTTTATAGTGATCATTCAAACGATTCAAACGCCAATAGTATGGAAGTGTTTGGTAAAAGGCGAAATGACTTGGGGTCGGCCACCCCTTTCGCTGAGCATTGCGTTGCTAATGATTGACAACGCCCTCGTGCACTGACTTGCCATAGGTTGAATATACCGGCGAGAGAGACTGGACAAGGGATCGTGACTTGAAGAGTTGAGAAAGTATGACTTTTGGCTCTTCTCTCCAAACGCAGTAGAAAACTTGCTTCACCTCCCTATCCAACATCATCCTCCTGGACTACAATCAACTCAAGTTCCTTCAATCCCTATACCATTTTTTTCTGCAGTTTAAAATAACTAGCATCGATCGCACCGTATCGGATCCATTCCACGATCTCAAACCCAGCAGTGGTTTTCGCGACAAAACGCACAAAACCTCCTCGCATCAACCACCACCACCCCGCCATTCCGATCTAACAGGTTCCTACAGAAACACTCCCCGCAACGACACCGCTGAGGCTGCCACGGGGTATCACACGTATCAACCCGCGAGGCCTGTAAAGCGGGAGGGGTCAGTATCCTGGCCCGAAGGTGCGGGTTGCTTGCCTGACGACTGAGGCGGAACGGCAAGGCGGGTAGATGAGCGTGTACTGAGGGCGGAGGTGGCGATGGAGACGGAGCCTGTTGTCGGCGCAGGGGTGGCGTCGGGGGTCGAGCTGTTGCGCTGCGGTCGTTCATGTCCTCTGAAGATGAGGATAGGAATGGAGAGGTGAGGGGGGATGATCCGGGTGTTGAGCGGACGTAGTCGGGGATGTGGTTCCGGGGGTGGCGGTGGCGATGGAGTTCCGGGGTTATGGAGTCGTCGCTGAAGGAAGGGGATTGTGATGTGAATGTTTCGGATGCGGGGGTCGGTAGGGACGTCCAGGACGACCCACTTACCCACTGGGTTTCGGGGAAGACTGGCGAGGGCTGCTCGTCGTTCTCGATGCTTGGGATGATATCAAATGACGTCTCTGTTGGTTCTTCTCTCTCGGGGCGTAGTCTGGACCTATGGGCGTCTCTCCATGGAGAAGGTAGATAATGGGCTGGGAGACGAGCGCGTTGTGTGGTCTCCCAGTACGAGGGGCCGGGAGGCCAGTGGATGTATGACTGCGTGCTGTGACTGTGCTCGTCATCGCTGTTGTCTCTGTCATATCTTGGCGCTGCGTAGCCCAGGTAATCGCATCGAGGATCTTCGAACGTCTCTTGTTTCTCATAGTGGGAGTTTGAAGGATGAGGTATGTTGCCAAAGAAGGGTGAGCCCTGCGACGGTGGAAATGGGCTGCGGGCCGGAGACGAGAGTTGAGGGTGACGGTTGCGGCGGTGGGTATACATCATGCCTCTGTTTGGCCGGTTTGACGGAGGCGTGTAGAGAATTCGGTCTCGTTCAGTATCTCGGGAATCAGTCAGAACTATAGTGCTTGATTTACGGAGGCATAACCATTAGGTAGGTAGGCTAAAGATCCTCTTTTGTATCATGATATCTCAGGAAATCAATAGCCAGTGATTCACAACAAAGTAGGACTCCCATGTGACAACGCGCTTTAACAAGCAAGACTTCGTAGTGATTAGGATATAACTACGGTATGCCAGAAGATTGATTCATCGTTTCGGTCGGGGGATCGGAAGTTTGGTTGTTGGTGTCACGTCAACCTGAGACTGCCTTGGTTTGCCGTATCGTCAGGCGTTAAGTATACTGTCAGAGACCCAGGTTTGAAGAGTGTTTGCATCCTACAGTTAGTCATCATGCTGCTATTGTTTGGGAGGAAAGCCCAGGGATCATCGCCAAGTTCATCGGCATCGAAGCAACCGGACATCCATTCCAAGCTTGTACCAGATGCTGGTGAAGTTGTGAGGTTTCAATTCGAGAAAGCATGTTAGCCAAGATGCAAGCGAAACTTATTCTTCTCTGTAGCATCGACCGTACAACCATCAGCTCCTACCCAAACGTTGTTCTTTGGCCTGATATGTTTCTTGATATCTGATGAGTGAGGCTCAGCATCATTGTACCGAACCCAACTATACATAGAGCTCGAATCAATTCGAAATGGATAGCTAAACCAACAGGACAGAGAACCCCGATGGAGGCGGTGAAGGTTTCTGTGCGGGGCTTCCTTCTTTGTAAAAATTCACCGAGGAGCACATCTCCCTGGCCTCACATTGCCCGCAAAGAGAAACTAAGAAAATCCCAACGAAGGTATAGATTATATAAGCTATAGACCGTTGCTCATTCTCGTTCGTTCATTACGTATTCGTTCCAATAACAATTCTCGATCATGAAAAGCAATCGAGTACTATAGACTGGCCTTTGTTCTCTTTCCTATTCTCTTTATTATTGTTCTTCCCAGGCTCCTTCCTATTCTCGTTCTCGTTCTTTTTCTTATTTGTTCGTAGCGTATTCGTTATAGTAGCAATTTATAACAATTCTTTAAAGTAGTAGACTACTATAGACCGATCCTCATTCTCGTTCCTCTGTTAAGTATTCGTCCCCACAGTAACTCAGGACAATCAAAAGCAAATCAACCCAACGAACTCACCCCTAGCTAGCACATCCTCTACCACCTCAATCTCTACACTTCCAGTGCCGAACGCCCCAATGGCCCCGATGAATCCTGACCCTGCTGACGACGAGAGCGACCCTGAGCTGTTCGTCATGCAGGACTTTGTGCCAGCACCGAACCTCACGAAACCACGGATTCAAATACTGAGAGCTTCCCCCTTCCCGTCCACCCCACCCCCGCCACGGAGCGACCGCCTCGGGCCCCACCAACCCCGCAACACCCCGGCTGCGCCTCCGCCCCACATCGGCAGACGACCACGGCCCCCCGAGACGAGGGAAATTTTCGGTCCTTACTCCGGGAACATGACGTCAGCGTCTACTCTTCGGATTTTGCGCTCTCGGGCTCTGGCCAAACGTCGGGCTGGGTTCATCGCAGTCTCGTAAGAAAAAATGCCATGGAGTTTCCGGCTGAAGTATCAGCCGATGTGTCCGCAATGTTGTGCGTTTGTCACCAAATACCGCTTCTATACCTATAAGCCCCACCTCGTCACCTGTAATCGCTTCTTGCTCATCATTTCCTTATCAAGCATACAATGTTCATCTAGAGATAAAATTGAAATCTACAGAAAGGCCATATTCATTCCCCTCAAGTATGTGCACAGAATAGACAATACAATTACCACAAACCTCGGCCGTTCAGTAAGACGTCTCTTTTGCTCGTTTCCGTCCGAGCATGTCAAGACCCATGCAGGTATCGCTGTCATGATGCATATAACCACACCCAATGCAATGCTATGCTGCTTTCACAGTCTATGCCGTCCTCATCACTCTCTCGTCTACTTGCGTCCTCTCGGCACCGTGCTCTCTGCAAATCGGATGCCTCTCCTCGTCGGGGGAACTCTCTCTCCACCTTCGTCATCTGAATCATCATCCTGATTTGAGCCGAGCGCAGCCTCCCTACGGCGTCTCTCAGCAGGCGTCTCTCCGCTGTCCAAATCCTCCTCGCTCTGGTTCGACAGAACCGCCAGTCTGCGCTTCTTCTCAGCAGCCGTCTCCTCGTCACCCTCGGCGTCTGCTTGTTGCGCGGGTGCCGGTGGCAAGGCTGGCGCCGTGTTCACCCGCTGAGGCGTGAAAGAGCCAGAACGTTTCTCGTTGGAATCGCTTCCAATCTTGATGGTCGGAATGTTGGCATGTCTGTCAGCCGGCGAAGGAATATCTCCCTTTGCAATTGACTTTACGCGCTGAGAAGCAGTGGACTGGTCCACAACCTGTCGCCGGGTCTTGTCGTCGAGCTTTTGAACTTCACGAATGAAGTCCTCCTTTGTCATGCGCTGGCCAACTCCACCAATCGTGAATCTGATGTGTCGGTCATCCTCCTTTTGACCTTCTGCAGCGTTCTTCGCGTTGCCGGCACCTCCGCCCAGGTATTTCTGCCATCCTGACTTTGCAGGTGTCTTCGCCGTGCCGTCGGCGCTTGACTCTCCGTTGTTTTCGTCTTCAGCCGCAGGCTTCTCCGATGCTTTTAGAAGACCTCCCATGCCAAGGTACTTAAGACTTTGCTGGGTAAGGCCTGTTCCAGGTTCCTTGGGAGCCTTTGACGATGGCAATTCGTAAGTCTTGATAACTTCTCCATCCTCATCTTCGACAATAATCTATGTACTTGTTAGTTTCTTTTCTCGTCCATCACCAATCTGGAGAAACTCACGGTATTGCCGAACTGGAAGGCTCGAGCTGGCTCATGCCGTCTATCGGCTTTGCTCTTCTCCTTGCGCTTCTCCACTTCTGACGTGTACACATCCCCGACCTTCTTTTTGAACGAATCCAGGGTCCAGTTGAACTTTTCACCTTGCTTTGAATGGGCAGCCGCAATAGCCGACATGTCGGTTTCGACTGGTACGCGATGATGAGCTTCAGCCTCCGCAACTGCCTCTGCTCTACTTTCAGAGCGCTCGACAGTCAGCACGTCTCCATCCTCATTCTCGACCACCAAGTTGTCTCCTTCCTCGTAGATGGAAATCTTGGGTGGCGTTTGCGTTCTGCTAGATCCCTCATCGGGGGATGGTGTGATCTCGTCGTCGTCCTTCTCCGGGTCTCTCGCGCGACCTCTTTCAGAGTCGCGCCTAGGGGTCGTAGTGCCTTCGGCGTCGGGTGATTGAGGGTCCTTCTCGTTGAGGAGCGGCTCGCGTTTAGTGGGGAAGATGGCGGATTGGGAAACAGGTCCGCCGGGCCCGATGCCATCGTCCCACTTGTTCTTCTTGCTGCTGCGTTTCCTTGAGGTTGATCGAGCGCGAGACTTCGTTCCGTCTTCGTCTTTTTGACGTCTCAAGAAAGCGCCAGGGAAGCCTACTGGGGGTAGAGTGCCGGGCGGGAACTCGGGCATCTTGAGCTCTTCTCCTTCGGTGTCGGACATGGTTCGGGCTTGCGATCGAGATTGCGACGAGATTCTCGGCAGGCGGTTCATCCAGGTAGGGCCGTCTTCGGGGGCGGTGGTGTAGGACATGGTGATTGTCAACGTGTTGATGCGCTTGCCGAGAGTAAACACGGCAACGGATGAGCCATGAACAATGATGGACGAAATGACTAGGAATGTCACGATGGGCCAGATGACCGCAACGAGTGTTCTGTGTTCGATATCTTCCGGCGGGGTGTCGGAAAGCGGCACGGGCGTCTCCCACTGCAACTCAGCGCGAGCTAGAATGGCGACGAAAATGGCACCGACGCCGATGGGACCAAAGTGACCAGCGAAAACTGCCTCACGCCAAGTTTTGATGTCCGGTATGAATGGCTTCAAGATAAGCATGGCGGGAATGCGTCGGAACAAGATGACGAAAATGGCGATTACAACCAAGCGCCAGGGGGTGATACCCTCAGCGACGTTGTTGTACTGTTCCCAGGGGATGATGGTTCCGAGGAAGACGAAATATGCCAAATTGATCAATAAATCGATGACGTTGGACACGTGAGATTCTTCCGTCTTTGAGGAGAACCAACCGTCGTTTGAGAAACCTACACCGGCAGCGAAGCCGACTAGTAGATCGTCCATACCGAGCAGACTACCAGCACCGGCACAGAACAAAGCGAGCACGAAGTAGAAGACCAGGAAACTCTCCCGATCAATCAGATCGCGCTCCTCTGCAAACTTGATGCCGTGACGTGCGATGTAGCCAACGAGGAAGCCGAAAATGGCGCCAAAGATGCACTCATAGAGAATCGTGTAGACAATCCAGTGAAATGTCGTTTTCCGGGCATCCATGTGCTCCTGGATCAGGTAGATTCCGAGGTAGACGAAAGGGAAGGCCATGCCGTCGTTGCAGCCGGACTCTGCCGACAAAAGATCTCGCAAATGCTTGGGAACTCGCTTGGCGAATTTGCCCTTACCGACGACGGAAGAGGCCAAGACAGGATCGGTAGCAGTGACACAGGCGGCAATGACCAAACTCTCAAGCCAAGATAACGGGTCAATGAGCCACCAGATGAAGAGACTGACAATGAGCCAGCCAAACATCATGACGGGGATCAGCAGAAGAGTGACGGATCTCCAGTGCTTCTCCATGTAGAACTTTGGCAATTCGACACCGACGGCGAAACATTGGACGACGAGAACAATGCGGGAGAATTCGATGGTAACCAAGTCGACATTTCCCCAACTTTTCGGGTCGATCAGATTGGCGGCGTGGGGGCCAAAGATAATACCACAGATGGTGGCAACGGTAGCTTCACCAATGTACATCTTCTCCTTGATGATAGAGGAGCACAGCATGAAAAGTGTGGTGAAGCCGCCCAAGATGATGTACACCAAGTGCGGCTTGGTGATTGAGAGGTGATCCCACGCCATGGTGGCGGAATTGGGAGGTTATCTCTATGTGTGGGTGTTTATTCGGTTGGCGTTGGTAGAATACTAGGAATTCGTCGCAAGCCGTGTTACTTGGGGTCGCTCAACCGCCGGCAGCAAAGGGAATGTAAGCTGGGCCTGGCGAAGGGCGCGAAACTCCCCAGTCAATGGATTGCGTCCCGAGAGCGAGGATGGCTCGATGCATTCGAGGAAAAAGTCGGCGTGCCAAGAGGCAGATGGGCCTAAGGTAAGGAAAGGATCGGGTGGTGTCGAATCGAGTCGAGTCGAGGAAAGTGAGAGAAGCGGATACAAAGTCTGGGAGCTATGAGGTCACCAAGCGGGTGTTGCCTCTTGGTGCGCGTTGATCGGCTTCTTGTGCGCCTCGTTCGGGATTGCGACTTCTGGGGGAAGATGTCGCGACAATGGACGTCCTGGAAACAATGTCGACGAAATCTCGGGTCAGTATCGATAGACCTCGAGGGTTTACATGAACAAAAAGAGCGACAGAAACTAGGAAAAGCTTCGGGGTTCATGGAACCTAAGTATGTCGCAGGGAAAAGACAGCCAAGATGTTGGCGTACTGATAGCAGAGGATGATCCATGCAAGAAAAAAAGCCAGGCCCCGCTTAGCGCCAGTTGGTGGGGGGTACCACTGGGGCGTGGACCTGGCAAGCCTGGGGGGCAATACCTAGGTACCTGGAAGGCAAGCCGCAAGTGGGAGAGAAAGAACCATTTTCTGCTCTTTTTTCCCGGGCTGCGTTCCCAGTGGTTCTTGCTGTCCGCCGTCGGTGGGAGGCGCATGGCGGCATGCCTTGGGGGGGGTTTGCTTACGTTGGTGTCTATTGTCTGGTACCTCGAAAGTACCGACGGGATAGTCGTCGTCCTTCCATTGCGGCTTGCCGTACAGAGTAAACCTTGCCAATCCATCACTCGAACGGTGCCGGTGCCGTCTTCCGGCTGTATTCTGCCCGCACTTGACTTGCTACGTCTATAAAGTTCAAAGACAGACATTCATCAGCTTGTAGGGGATGCGAATCCGCGGAATAAGGTTGCCTCAGTGGTGGCTCACTGGCTCTACCGATATCGCGCCTCAGATTTGGGTTCGTCTGGCAGGGTTGATCAGGTTGCGTACTACGTAGGTTCTTGATGTCTGCTCATCTACACTAGACGCCCTGCGGATGAACCATGCCTGATTACGGGCTAGTCTTGTCCCGGCTTTTCAAGTAGCACGCACACGCCCTCGGATGCGATGCGATACGATAGGGACTAGGGAGCACGTCGTGTGAGACATGCTGCCCAGAGCCACGTTCCACTGCAACGGGCCAGATCCTTCTCTGTGTGCAAAGCACCTTGTTCTGAAATCCGCGTCTTCCATTGTTTTGGTGACCGGCACTCGGGACCGATGGGAATGCGACACGCATACTTCTCACACATTGCAGCGCCATTATGCGCTGGGGGCAACTGAGAGGAAGTTCGAAACTCCAAGAGGATAACAAAGGAGCCCAATGACGAGGGTACAGATGATAGTGTAGTGTCAGCGGTGCTCGGTTCCAGACGGTGAATGGCCCATGTATGCCAAGCGGCTCAAAACAAGGATGTACCCAAAGTGACCGACTTGTTGCCATGACTGGCCGCGTGGTGTCGTAATCACCCCCGGGAGGCGGTTAATCTCTTTTGTCGCACAGAAAAAAGTCGCATACGGAGAGACAGGGTTAGGATGACATGAGATAAAGCGCCGTTGGGCGGAGTCGAAAACTTGAGCCTCTTTCTGCCGGGTTGAGCGACGGACGGTGTCGCTTGTTGATTGACTTGATATCAGTTCACCGATACGTCTTGCAGTAACCCCTCATTCGCAACGCATGTCGTTGAAAACCCCAGATTTCGGATCTGGTGTATGCACCGATTTGCCATGGACTATCTGTAAGGGTCCATTACTTGTGTCAATCCTACAGAGTCTTGTCCTTCTTGGAGTCTCTTGACGAACCGTTGGCAAAAGCTTGACCGGTGTCTTTTTGGTGCCATTTTGACAGTTCTTGGTGAGTTTGTGCGACTTGGATTGGGTCTCCCAAGGCTCCAAGCATTGGCGGCGTGATTTTGTGCCGCGAGGTTGCTGGCCAAGCCAGTTCGCGAGATCGCCAACTCCATTTGGAGGCTCGGCGCCCAGAGGAGGCGGCGTCACCGCCCACTTTTTTTCGGGTTGTCGTGGAGAGGCTGGCTCGAGTCATGACTGTGTTGTTGATATGTTGTATCTGTCGGCAGCTTGAATCCTGCACACAGTACTGCTATAACGTCAAATGTAATCGGAATTTCTCGAAGCGTCTGGTCGTCAAGTGTGGTGATGATAGTGTGGTGCTTTCTTGGTGAGGTTGAAGAATGGTACGTAGTGACATCTGAGGTGAGGTGAGGTGAGGCGAGGCAAGAAATAATGGAAGGATGCCGAAGTTCCTCCACATTCGTCCCGTTCCTTCCCTCGTCTTTCTAAGTTTCTGTGTGAGGAAAGTGCAGTCGGCACAAGACTGAAGGTACTTCCGGGATACTTCCGCACGGTTCCCACTGCGACTGCCATTCCACACTTCCACTCCAGTCTCCAGGTCCTCAGCCAGCCAATCCACAGTATTGTTTTTTCCTTCAGGTTCCTTCCCACTGCCACTAGGAAGATTTGGACCCTGGTCTCGTCGCAATGTTTTTCTTCCTTTCTTTTTTTTTTTCTGCCCGTCCCTTGCTCCGCCGGAGAATGACAAGGTGACAATCAACGCCCGTGTTATTGCAGTCGCTCTCGCTATCCATGACAATAACAACTGCTGGTATCCGGTCCAGGAAAACGAAAACTCTACTCCCTGACGGCACTCCAAGAATACCTTATCTCCTGACTAGCGACAATCAACCTGAATACAGCACATCAGCTGCGGCTGGCCTAGGATTTCTCAACAATTTGTGCAAAATTCAAATACATAACATCAACAATTCCAGTGAGACGTCGCACTCGCCGGGGCTGCCGGGCCTCTCTCGGAGTGGCCTGCACTCAATCGATTGCTCACTCGCGCTCTCTTCAAGCTACCTTGCTATGTTAGTAGGTACTTTGGGAGGTGGGCATGCCACGTTCCGCCTCGATTTCTCACTCTCCCACCACCCTCCGCCCTCCTCCTCCGCGGTCCGCCAGACTTTCGCGGCACTCCATCCCCCAGGCCCGTCCTCCTTTTCCCCCGTACCCGCCAATAGCCTTTTCGTCTCTTCATCTCTAGCCACGCCGTCTCACATTAGCCAACAGCCTCGCTTCGCATCGTTTGGTCCGAACATCCCATCCTCGCCCTCCCAACTCATCTTCTTGGTAATGTCTATTGTTCCCCAGGACAAGCACGTATTCAATCGCAAGGAGCCCGCACCAATCATGGCTTGACCTACTCAACTACTGCATGCCCATCCAACCCTCAGAAGACTGCCCTGCTGTAACCCCTCCTCTCTCTCTCTCTCCCCTTCCCACCCCTCCAATTCGCTCACATGCGCCGCGACGTCACCAATCCCTTTACCTTCATTCGCCCATGATTCAGCAAGCCAAGAGTCTAAGTCAACGACCACCCGCGATCTACTCGTCACTCCGCATATTCGGTCTACGATGCGTCTTCTGAGTCTTGACAGGCCAATCTTTTCCCTGACGAACTCCTTCTGCCCCGTTTTCCCACTCATACTAGTCGACAAACACCCTTGCCTCTCTCCATCACTCTATTTGCACTAGACCTGAAGAACCCAGACTCGCTGCCAAAAGCTTGCGCGAATAGCGCACTACACTTCACCTTCCTGTTTGACCGTACTACGGATTGCTTGGCTGCAGGCAAAGAACACAGCAATGCTTGGTGTTGACGCAACACGAGTCGAAGAACTGTTTCCACCCATCGTTTCCTCATGCCCGCACACTTCGGTTGACGGAACTCTCTGTTTTGTCTGTTTACGCTTTGATGTTTGCTCATCCTTCTTTTGTAACGTGCATTTTGCTTGGGTTGTGTCACCGCGGATGACTGATTCTCCACAAGCTGAACCAGTCTCGGCACACGGATGGCGCCGTTTGGGCCAACTGATCAGCCCTGCATGGCCGTTCCGGTGCCGCCGTTCGGCCGTTGACCGTAGAGGCATTGTCGATCTTGGCCTTTTGCGTTTCGTGCAGCAACCATTCCCAGTCCCATCAACTGAAGTTATACCGGATCTCTCTCTCAACTCTCAACTCTCCCCGCAACAAGTCTGACTTTCAGACCAGACTCAGCTGTGCATTTCTTACGTTCCACTGCCTTTCCTGAACATTTTCCGCCTTCATCGGCCCGATGATGGGACCCCGCTTCGGGGACTCGGACCCGCTGAGGCCTGGAGATCTCATTCAGCCCTCACTCATCCCCACAACTAACCCACATCCCTCGAATCATCGCAATAAATCCCAGACTTCGCTGCAAACCAGCAACTCACTTCGAGGTAAAATTCATCACTTAAGCGTCGATGGTTTAGTGGTAAAATTCTCCGTTGCCATCAAGCAGCGTCGGGGAGCCGGGGGTTCGATTCCCCCTCGACGCAATCTTTTGCTTTTGCATGATGTTCAGAAGCCTTTTGCTCAAGGAAATATATCATTCCCTGCTGGTAGAGCTCTATCATTGTATCTGTGTACTTCGTCTGACTTGCATGAGCTTACTTCAGTTGCCAATGCCTTTGCAGAAATGTTTGCAACACATTGGTGACTTCTCCAGTGAAGGCAGTGAGTTGATTAGGGTTTCCACCTTCTACAGACATAAGAGTAGGCTCTCTGACTGAATCATTCATAACATGTTTGGGTCAGAGTGGTTGTAAGTCATGAAGAGAGACTCACGCAAATCTCTATTACCATCTTTATCGCAGCCTCCTCTAGGAATGATTTTGTTTGACTCTCTTGTAATGCTGCGGCAATGCCTCAAGTAATTCTGAAGCAAGGTATATAAGTATGAACACGGAACTCGGTTAGAACCAATAGGACTCTCATCATCGAAGCAAGACGTAACAGACAACAGACAGACACAACATCATCGCAAAGACAACCAAAATCAGGAAGTCAAGCAAGAGACAACCTCCACAATGGCCAAAGGCAAAATTTTCAAGAGCAGACGTCGCGTCGAATTGAAAAGGGAGATTGAAGAAGAACAGCACGGATACTATGACGCCGCCCCAAGCTCAAGCCAGCAAAGCCAAGGCAGCATCGGCGGCACCAACGAAGACAGCGGCGTCCCCGGCCCACACCAACTCGTCTGGCCCTTCTCCTACGCGGTACTCCAAGCCCACGCGGCCAGCCAGAGCGACGGCGGCGCGAGGCTTCTCGAGGATGCCAGGTGGAAGTGCTGCAACTGCGGCTATTACAATGCGATGCCCGCACGCGGGTTGAGGCTGATGCACTGCCGGAACCCTGAGGGGTGCGTGGTGAACCCGGGGACTTTGCAGGTGCACGCTGGACCTGCTTCGTGTTGTGCGATTGTTGGGCCCGAGGGGGCTTGGACGCCGATGGATGTCTTGGATTTGAGGTTTCGTAGTGAGGAGGCGATGATGGGGGCGAGGGGAGATTGATGATATTGGCAGTGCTTGGAGCTATGATAGAGTTACGGTAGCCTAGGTAGTAGTTAGTTTGATACCCAATTTTGAACACACTCTTTATTGGAAGGATCATGAGTTTTCTCAGTCTCAAGGTTCAACATGTCCCAATCTATGTCTAGGTAGATGTGACCATATGCTATGGTTCGGGTTCATGGTATAGTTGCACAGTACGCCCACGCTTGCGTAAGTATAGGAGTTATTAGTATCGACATGCTCATGCCTGTCCTCAACGAGACTTGGCTGATGAAGTTTGATTGAGCCAGATTTCACAGCCAGACCTTGTAGGTGAGTTACTCCGCCTGAGTCTCTCGACGTCTGGAGGCAATTGAGGCCTTGCGCACCTACTAGACGCTTATCGAGTTATTCTTGATGGTGCTTGCGCGAGCTTTCCTGATGTTCGGCTTAGAAGAACAGTCGTTGATCTAAGTGCTTGGTTGTGACGCGCGATGAGTGTGAAGTACTTGCAACACGAGTCTCTGAGTCTTGGGGGAACCGGAGAAGATGTCAATAGCTAAAGAATTTTCCTGAATCACATTGATGCCTTCTCAAAAGTCGAACTACAAATATCGCGAGGATGAACGCCGACATGACAGACCTGGAACTCAGTCTTCCACCTACACGAAACCCAACTCAAACCATTGCTCAGCCACAATACATAACCTGAATAATATTTCGCTTTCCCATCCACCAAGATGTCTCTCTGTATGGTCCCTCTAACACTACAAGAATTCGCATCTCTAGACCCACCCGAAGTCTTCCGGGAGTACTGCCTCTGGACATGCTGCCGATGCTTCACGGACAGAAACCGCATGCCGGCCGAGCCCGCGACCCAGGTCTGTCGAAATGACGGCGACCGGCCCTGCTCTTGTGGTTATGAGCGACACGGTATCCATGTTGGGCCGTGTCAGTGGTGCGTGGTTTGGATGCCTAGGTTACTCTTGTTGGCTTGTATGAGGGCGGTTGAGATTGATGAGGTCAGGATGTGGTGAGGATGGGAGAGGACGTCTCGCGGTTACAAGGTTTGAGACCCGTACAGTAGAGAGGGTTATGACAGAGAAAATCCCGCATCTGATAGTATAGTCATATGAACACAGTCATCTTGACAATGGAATGAGATTGGCTTAGCCGATCATCGACTGAGTATCATTTGAGGAAACCCGCCTCCACCACCGGTCCATACTGCAAATACTCCATCAAAGCCTAGGGAGTGTCAGGTTCACCAACCGATAAGATGTGATAGAATGACCGCTTCGTCGCCAGTTGTCGTGCGCTCTCGTAGGTGCTGCTACATCTACTTGTGTGATCACGTTCAACTTTCCCCAAGTAATCAGGAAGAAAACCCAGAAGGACAGTGATGAGAAGCGAGACTCTGACTGTTGGTTGCCTCTCCTTGTCGTCTAAGCCTCCTCCACCTCATGAACTCATCGTCTGATGTCTTATTTGCTTGGGGCCAACATCACGTTGCAACCTGGTGGCCGAAGCTCATTCACCAGAACGCAATATGCTAGGATTAAATTCCTCTGAATCACTGCCTTTCTACCTCCTCATGTCAACATCATCTCCTTTGGGTTGGCTTGAGAATGAGATAAATACTGATCCGGATCCTGACTTTCAGTATTTGGATCCCTCTCCCATAGTATCTTTCTCACTTACACAGCGAACCTCCTCTGATATCATCAGGTAATTTAAAACGTAAGAGCGACTTAACATCTTGAACACTAAATATCTCGAACTGCCACCATGGCGAAACTCCAGAAGATCAGGATGCCAGTCTTTTGGAACAGTAACCGCCCGTGGAATCTGAAAAGACGGTGCTGGTGGACTTGTTGCAAGTGCGGTACCAGGAACGAATTCGAAGAGGGCCACACCTTGACACAATGCCGGAAAGCGGATTGCCCTGGAGGAGACGGTCCACATTGGGGGCCTTGTAGTTTCTGCTCGGCATGGGAGCCGGTGAACCTCTTGGGATGAGGAGTGATATGCTACTATAGCCGTCTTCGTCATCGACGGCGACGACGACGGCTATAATAGAATAATCTCTAGGGGTTGCCAGTGACAGGCAGTCCGTAGGTTGAATAAGTCTAAGTCTCAGGCACTTGAGTAGTGGAGTACTCATTCGGTACCTCAGAGATAGAACGTAGTCTGAAGTTAGCAAGTAGTTTGAAGTTAGTAGTTGGTCTGAAGAAAGTCCAATAGTCTTGATTATTAACCGCATGATTCACATCTCGGAGCGTTTGTGAGACAACTTATCAATCGGCAGAATTCACCATGAGAAGTTGAAGAAAATAAGTCGAATTATCTGTCAAGTACCAAAAATCACAACCTCGGATCCCTCATGCACATAGCAACCATGTAGTAAGAGCCAGATCTTCACCATAAATTTCTTCCAGCCAGTCATGTACTCGAAAATTGAGTCCTCCTCCAACCCCTCGAGACATCCTAGCATCTCCCAACCCACCCGTCTATAAATGACGTTCTAAGGGCAAGAAATGCTACCGAACTGGTTCTTTGTGGCTTGCCACCAGCTAGACTCAACCATGCCGGCATTACATCCAACACCGGTGGTGAAACTCCAAGCGAGGTTGCCGTTGCTGCCGCCGCAGCTGGGACCGCTGACGGCACAGGCGCCGAAGCGCTTGAGGTTATCCCAGAGGCCGCCGCACTTTCCGGGGACGTCGTCGACACCGCTGGCGGTGATGGACCAGCGGTTTTGTGAGTGGCTGCAGGTGGCGGCTGAGGCTAAAGGAGCGACGGTGGCTAGGGCGAAGACGGCGGTCGAGGTTGTGAACTTCATTTTGTGGTGGTATTGTGGTGGTATTGTCGGGGTGATGTGAAGATTGAGGGGGAGAGAGCTTGTGTAGATGCTTGGAGATTGGACCGGATGAGGTTCTTGTGGTGGACTGTGTGTTGAATGGATGGTGATGGCGATGAGGGAAGATCATACTGAGTGGCGGTCTGAGGGACTTAAATGCGACTAGAGAAATCAACATTCGAGGTCACCACGGGCTGCATCTTCTTTCGATACAGCATCCATCTAGCTCAAGGAAGCTACCTAGAATGGGTCTCGGAACAACCCTGCAACGGCGACAAAGCTGAGGAAAGAAGCAGGCATAAGCATCACGAGAATCCTCAACTAACACTCTGGAGCTGTGAGCTGAGTTGGCCCACTCCGGGACAAGGGGGCATCAACACTTAGTGGAGCTTAGCACGAGGGTTTTATCTTGAGAATCATGAGTTGTCAGCTCGAGTGAATGTGAAGAGCTTCCAAGCGGTGAAGCTGACGGCCCAGGCTCTGAGGATCCTTGAATTTTAGATTTGGTATGCCTCTCGGCAGGCACATTCGCAGAGTCCCGAGTCCTCACTGTCCTATTCGGCATTGAGGTTCGCGACTGAATGAGACGGAGACTTGCAAAAAGGACCGGAAATAACCAGGTTGCAGAAACTGATAGTTTGAAGAGTCCAACCATGGCCATGCGAAAGCGTCCTGATCGGGACAAAATTACCAGTTACGCGAAGACCTTGATGGGATCCGTGGGGTTGAAGAGTGCTGCGATACGATGGGACATGGGTGTTAATATTCGGCTTACTGTGGGCCAAAGTAGACCCTCTTCGGACCTCTCCAGCAGCCCCGTTTCTGACAGTTCGGCGAGTCAGAAGTGGATTGTATGCCTATGTTCTCGCTGGGGTGAGAGGCCGGTGCATCATCGCAGATATGAAGTCGGCGACTCGTAATATTCCGAGCGTGTGCCTACGCCAAGCCCTCGAAGCCTATTTGCCTAAGAGAAGTGTTTGCAGTTGTAGCCTCAAAACACTTCCAACTGGCTGTTCAGCCTGACTTTCCGTAGTTCTAAGGAAACTTCTCGCTTCGGAGGAACTTGGGTGCTATTGACGATGATGAAGGAAGTCGACTTCATCGCCCGATCCGGTGTCATAGATTGAAGGCCATCTGCCGCCTTTCCTCAGAAGGTAACTTTGATCTTACGAGCTTTCCAAAAATTTAACTTCTCACTCTGTAGAGAAGCCGTCTTCATAGACCTTGGTGTGCCTAGTCGACGACATCTGGGGACCCCTACATTAGGCGGCCGATCCCTTCTCTTAGTGAGTACGGAGTGCGGAGTGCCTCATAGGCATTGGTACTCCGTACGAACGCACAGCCAAAACGGGAGTCCGAGATACACAACTCGCTTACAAGCGGAGTCTTGCAGGTGACTTGTGCGTTTGTGCTTGCTTACACGGATGTAAGTCCCGCGCGTATGACGATGGGAACAGTTCCAGCCTACTACCGCGCCATCCTCCTTTCCTATCGGGGATGACGAACTCCATGAACTTATGCGGCTGGATAGGTCTCTTTCCATACCAATGGCGGTCAGTTAATAGCCTTCGACCTGAGATAATGAACTTTGTTCTTTTGAAACTTGTCAAGGACTTCACCGATTGTTGGCAAGTCAGTCGTACAACACCATTCCCGTGTATGGAAAGTCCACAGCTTCTTGAAAACCATCGATGAACAGTGATAGCAACTAATGCGAACTACTTAGTGTAGTTCCATTCTCATGGATAGAGTAAGTGAGGCAAATTTCTATCGCCTATGATCAGAACAACATGCCCTCAGTGATTAGCCTCACGTGAGTGGGACTTGGGATGAGCTGCCTTGAAGAACATGCCAACTCAGTTGTGCGTAGGAGCAAACAGCTTTGGTGTAAGGGCTATGTCTTACAAGACCCCTTGATATTTCACTTGTAATCTCGAAGGTGTAACTTCCAGTTCTAGCAGGACGTCGATTAAGCACATGGAATCGGAATTTCAGGCCAAATCAGCCTCATGTCATGTAGCACTGTCCGCCTTAATCGGCTTGCTGCGCTCATATGTGTGTACATAGTACTTTGATCAAGTAGTCCATATAAGACTGGACTATTTCAGTTGAATAAAAGGCTAAGAAGACAACTTTACATTCTCATCAACGTACACCCAGTGTGAATGATGCCCTGCAACAGCAAAGCGCAAAACTTGTCCAAGGAGGGGGGGAGCTTTCAGGAATACGAGCCCATCACGGAAATAGACGAAGATCATGTCCGATACATGTATTCGACCGAGAACCAAGATGCCTTAGCAAACGAAAGGGAAACATTAAGGCTAGGCGACAGTCCAAATGATCCTGACCGGCGGCACTGGAGAGAAGGACTTTTGAAGCATGACGGACTTATGGAAGACCTCAGCATCTCCTCGCCTCAACAAACTCCTTCGGTTCTGTCTTCGCTGGAGTATCTCGGAAGGCCGGCTGCATTGGACATTTCAGTAGAGGAGAAGGCGCTTGTGCATGAAGACCCGACGTGGCGCCCGGCCTGGCTGCGTCCTTTCGTTCTCGCCACTTTTGCAGGGCTCTTCTCATGTGCTGCCGTCGCCCTCCTCATCATGTTATGCTATTCCCATAAGAACGATGGATTGTTCAGGACTGGGTCCACATTAACATTTTGGTGGAAATTTGGTCCAACCGCTGGTAAGCAACTTGTGCCATCGATTCCAACATGATTGACCCTTGAAGTCTGACGTCTTTGCCGTGTAGTGCTTACCCTTGTGGCGGGCCTTTGGACCAGAGTTGAGCTTCAGTCTCAAATATACATGCCCTGGATTGTTCTACGCCAGGAGGAGCACGACGGTGGTAATGGCTCCGACCTTGACTATACGTCAATGATGACACCGGCTCTCCTCTATCACTCACTCCGTCGGAAGCATTTCCTAGTGTTTTCGACAGCACTAGTATCTCTCCTTCTCAAGATTCAGGTAGTCCTAATGCCAGGTTTGCTCCATCCTGGGCAGGCTCAGGTTTCAGGGTCAACTCCGGTGCAAGTTTTAGACGCTTTCAGGGCGGGCGTTCTCTGGGCGACCGACGAAGACTTGGGAACTGAGGATGAGGCTCTATCGGAATATCGAAGCTTCAATACTTACTATACCGCTCGAGCCATCAAAGACTATAACTTGAGTTACCCATTCGGTCTGACGGGCGATGCGGCTTTTCAACTCTTTGTGCCGAGAGGCAGTCCGAATGCGCCCATTACGGTCCGCGTAGATGGCTTTTTCACAGATATGCACTGCCTGAAGCTCGAAACCTTTGAGGTACAACAAGCGACCGACCCCATGCGTCTTGGCTTTATCCTCAATTTTGAGGGGTGCCTTGACGTACCGATCGAGCTCCCGAAAGAGGAAGGGATTATCTGGGGCCTCTACACTCCGCTGAATGATGATCGGCCGTGTCGGAGTCTTCCTCAAGAAAATCCGCAATACGTATTCTCGACTGGTACGCTAGAATTGCCATCTATACAAGAATGGTCGCAGCAGAATGTTAAGGTTGTTGCATTTGCAGCTGTTATTTGCTCTCCAACTGCCTGGACTTCGGAGGTTGAAGTTGTGGATAACGGAATCAGCACTGAGCTTAAGAAATTGGAAGACCAGTCTCAGACGCCGCTTGACGTTGCCGTCTGGACTATGCTGGATATTTCCATGCCTATTACGTTTGAGCCTGGTTTTGATTTTTCTCTTTACTCATCAGACGATGAGGGTGATTTCGGGTACGGACCGGCTGGAGTATGGGCGCATCTTCAAAACGAAGCTACAGATGGCCGGACTGGTATTTTGAACACAACCGATGCGCTGTACGATTCCATGATTGGCCTGACCAGAAAGCTTGGTCCCATAGCTGGTCACTACTGTCTCCGTCACAACGAGAGCGCGGAGATCATGGGTGATGAACGCAGGCAAGTTGTGAAATTGAAGGTTGTAGGCTGGATTGGATACTCCATGGTGGTGGTCTTCGCTCTTATCGCGTCAATCAACATCTTCGTCTTCATTCGATATAATCAGTGCACAAAGGTATGGAACAGAGATCCCGCAACAGTTCTCGGGAGCATACTTTTCTTCCAGGCACACCAGCAACTCATCGACCAGAAGATACGCTTCGACGAAAAGCACACAGATTCCTGGCAGGATCAAAGCGGGTCTGTACCAGTCACGTTGAGAAAATTGGTGCAGACGGCTTTCAGTATTGTCGTTATCGTTATGATTGCAACTGTTCTGTACACCTCAAAGTTATCAAACGCGAACATTGGGCTGCTTCCCATAGAGAATGACAATCAACTGCTCTGGACTTCGTTACCGACGCTGATCGTGCTGGGTATTGCACTATATACGACATCATTCAACTCATCACTGAGAGGCTTATTCGTCCTTCACATCCTCTCCAAGGAACCTTGTTCTTCGCAGCAACTGGACATCGCGCTCTTGGACATGCTTGGGCCACAGGCTCTGTATTCAGCGACTCGGCGGAAGGCTTGGCTCATCTCGCTTTCACAATTCTTGGCAAGCCTCTGTGCTTTTCTAACAACCATCGCCTCGACCCTGTTCACAGCCGAGTATATTCAAGAACGCGTAGAATTCAAACTCAAACAGCAGAGCGTATTCGGTAACAGACCGTTGAAGTCTGGAGAACAGCATTATTGGAACAATCGAGTGTCTGTAGGAAGCCTGGTGTTACAGAAAGGAGAGAACCTCACATACCCGGAGAACACATTTGGTGATCTTGCGTTCCCTAGCATCGGCAATCTGCCACCTTCAATCGCTGGACTGGATCGAATGGCCGAAGGCACCCATATCGAAATGTACCTACCGGCAGCGACACTGATGGCAAGCTGTGAAAACCACAGCCAAGCGCTCAGCATCGCTAACACAACAGATGGCCGGGATGTAGAGTTCGACGTGCGCATACCAGTCACCTGCTCTAATGGAACGTCCGATATCATGAGATGTAACGTGATCGGCTGGCGGCCTTCTAAATACCATGGAGAGCCACGCATTGTTTATGCCCAAAGTCTGGGGTTCGGGCTGGATGAGTATTCACTTTGTGGCGTAGAGTCCTCCAGTGACGACGACGCCTTGGTTTCTGCACCTTCGATAACTCAAGTCTATTTTTGGGGAGTTTTCGACACTCAGAAATCTGATTTCAGTTTGCTGCAAGCCTGGCAGTGCCAGTACTCATGGGCAAAGGTCATGGTATCTGTCGACATGATTTCTACTCACGGCAAGCTCGTCATAAACCACAACAATCCTCCACGACCCAATCGCTCGACTTTAGTTCCATGGGAATCTTCGCTTCTTGTGCCCTTTCTTCAACCTGATGATGATGGAGCATCGTATGTGTACGGTAGCGCTTTCCCCAAAGTGGAATTCACGCCTAAACCACTGGGTTCATCGTCCCAAGCCTTCAACATCCTGCTTCCGCCTTATGGAAAGGTTTCCTTCGAAGCTTTCAGTGATTTAGAGCAGAGTTGGGACATTGTAGAAGCATTGAACTACGATCGCGCTCTTCTAAGCGCACAGCTTCTCAACCTCGAAAATCGACTAGGTGTAGAGGAAATGCCATCCGAGGAATTAGAGCTACTGAACGCAGTCCTTATCAACAATAACGCTAAGCGACTCTTTCAAAACCCAACATCGACGTATCTTCTCGTGGGAATTCTGAGTATTGTTGGAACAGTCCATATTTTCATGCTGCTTTCATCGGTCTTACGACGATTCACGACTTGGCGGAGGGGATTGCTCGATATGGATGTCAAAGGCCTGGCCCCCGATGGGTTTAGCAGCATCGCGATGATGGCTGCTCTTCTGGACTCTTCGAAATTTGAGAAGCATGTCCCTGAAGACTCTCATAAGTTATCGAAGGAAGACCTTTACGACAGGCTGTCATCTATGCGCTTTCGCATGGGCTGGTTTCGAAGAGAGTCTGATCGAACGATGCACTTTACTGTCGGGGTTATGGACGACGATGACTTCAGATTCGTGGGCAATAAGGAGGACGTGGGTTATGAAGACATCAACAAGCAAGATGTGGACAGCTCAGACGTGGATCGCCAAGACATGGATAGCGAGGGCACTTTGCAAGGCGAGGAAAGATCAGAGATTGAGAGGACAGGCAGGCCTGTTTCCACAGCCTAGGGACCTTTGGTTTTGGTCCACTCCTTTTGTCTTCTTTTACTTTCGCAATAATAGGCTCACTTACATCTTCTGTCATTCTTCACGAGTTGCAAAACCAAATCAGTTCCTCCATTACGATAGTAGCTGCACCCGTGATACTCGGTCTCAGAGCCGGGCCTCAGAGCCGGCAGTCGTCCGTAACTCCCGGATACGACCCCACCTCGCTCCGATTAAGCCCGCCGACCAACGGCATCCTTCCATACCATATCCTCCGCCCGACTTCCAACCGCAAAACAAGCCAACCCGCCAAATATCGTATATAACAATCCCACGCATGAGGCCATCCAAAAGCTCCCCACAACCAATCCCCAGAAGTAAACGAAAAAAAAAACAAAAGAGTTCGCCCCCCCGGTGGCGAACGGGGGCTACATCTCTTGGTGCACATGCTGGGACTCGAACCTTGACCCTCCTGGTGTAGGCTGCTGAACAGGAAGCTCGCCCGTAACCATCCCGCCAAACGGCAGCTTTGACCTGACCTCGCAAGCCTGTGAGGCGCCTGCTGCCGTTGGTGACGGGAATGGACTTGAGGGGGTCTATATGGGCTTCCTTCCTGCGTGTATTCACTCACCAAGGTGACGGGGAAGAATCATCAGATAGATATTTGTAAGGCAGGTGCGGTTGACAACCCACACTGCCTGGCTCCTTCCTCCATGGTTCTAAGCCGGATCAACCAGAACCCCTTCGCCGCCAAAGACTAAACCAGGATCCCTAAGCCTCACAACCACCAAGGCCGGACCTTGATTGAACCCCTCCTCCGTCATCAATCAATCAATCATCAGCCTTAACACGTTCTAGCCCCCCTCACCCTTCCCTGACTTGACAAACAACCCAGCTCGAAAGGCCTACACCCAGTCTTTGGTACCGTCGAAACCCCGCCGCATGAACTTCTCTGTAGCGGCGCGAGAGGTGACTGGTCGAGAGACTCGAGCGGCCGTATCCGAAGAAGCTTGGTTCATGCGTGGCAGACCGGGGTGAGCCCGCTGGGGTCCCAGCCGGCTGCGCGGCGCCCCGGACCGGGGGAGTGCATTGGGGGAAGATCCTTGCGTCGGGGGGCCTTGCATGACAGCTGCGTAATGGAGGCTCAAAGAGGCGGGGGAGAAAAGACAATATGATTGCGGATGCGGCGTCTGTCGGCCATCCAAGAGTCACTATAGGCACAATCCAGATTCCTGCAGAACCAGAGGGCTCTGACGCTCAGTTGTAGGCAATTCATCTTGCTTCTCCAATTTCGTCTCCAGGCTTAGCTATCTCTATCTGCTCAAGCCATGCTATGTGGTATCTAGTGTTACAATGTCCGTATCTTAATGAAGGTATCTTGATGCGCCGTGAAAGGTCATAATCCACGCAATCGTCATACTTGGCGTTCTTCGCCCTCTTTCCGCAACTCCAGCCACTTTCTGGGGGCACTTTGATGCGTCGGGCTGTCTCCTTCCTTACTTTTCCCAGCTGTAATCTCCCGACAAAAGAAATAATAATCTTACACATTAGTAGTTGGTCTCTTCAGGCGTTTCGCTCCAGCATTCGAAATCCAGATACTTCGAACCCAACACTCAAATAATTCCATGCATGACAACGGCAAGGACTGGTAGGCCCCACGCGATACGACCTCTTGGTTTGCTGACCATACCGCCGTTCATGAGCAAAGCATCGAGAGGGTTCACCGGGGCTGAAGAGGTGCTTTGCGGTGAGGCCTGGTTCTCAGTCGTTGTCGTTGAAGTGACAATAGTGGTGGGAGGTATGATAGGGGGCGCCTGACTAGATACTGGCGGTATCGCTGTGGTTGCCGGAGGCAGAGGCGCCTGGCTCGACGGCGGCAGTATAATAGGCGTTGATGTTGATAATGATGTCGTTGGTGGCGGCGGCGGTGGAGCGACAGACGTCGTAGCCGGCGGAGGCGGGGGTGGAGGAGGAGCAATGGCGGTTGTTGAAGGCAGAATGATTATCGTTGTGGTAGATATCGTCTGCACTGCCGATGACGTCTGTTGGTTGAGTGCGCCGCAGAGCAAGTTTACCAGGTTTCCGGACAGAGCTTGGCCAAGTATCGTGTTGACCTGTACTTGAACAGACTGACAAACGTCCTGGAGATTACTTTGCATGCGAGTCAGGCCATTTCTGCATTTCTGGGAGCACGTTCCCGTGCTACCAAAGTCGGTGGCTTCGCATCCTTCGATGGGGTTGTTGTATGACAAAAGGCAACCCAGCGGGACGGAGAGCTCTGTAATCAGCTGGAAATTAGACAGGCTGAGTGATGTGCTTCCGACGCTGATTGTTGCTGCTGTTGCTGCTGACGCCAAGACTAAGAGCTCGACCAAGCGCCGCTGAGGGCATTCGAATATCGGTCTCCTCATTTCGGGTGTTTTCGTCCGTCGGCTGTGAATGAGATCGCGTTCTGGCGTGGCGTAGCCGCCGTTGGGTGTGTTTGAGATGATTTTCCCACTCGGGCGTTGTTGATTGTGAGATTCTATTCGTATATTGGTTGTAAATGTTTCGTGGCAGATGGTCGAATCGTCGTCGACAGGACAGTGACGAAGCGGCCAGAAAGACGGTAGCCAACTGAACTTGACAGACCAGGATTTGGCTGGGAGGCACTTGACTTTTGGGGATGGAATGACAGAAGCGTGGCAGTTCGGGCGGCGGGCAGTGAAGGCCAGAGGGTCGAAACGTTTTGCGTGTCAGACAGAGGCTGCTGGGGATGACGGCACAATCGGCTGGGAGAACCACGTCAATGCGGGTCGCAGGGCCGGCAGGGTCCAGAGCTTAGACGACCAAACGGTTGGGTATCCTGGGGCGTTGATTTGAAGGTTTTGGTGTTGTCTGGCTGTGAAGCTGCTGCTGAGGAAGTGCTTACAGATGACGATGGTGTGAAGGTCGCGGGAGTGCGCTCTCTTTTGGGCGAGCTCGTCAATGCCAGCAGGCCGCTTTGGTGTATAGTCGAGATCTGGTGATTGGGGCGGCTTGAGACTAAGAGAGTCGTTGGTGATGAAGCGTGTTTCTTGTCTTAGCCGGCATGGACCATGCGCTGGTCAGACAGGGTTTAGGGGAGCCTCTCTTTTCTACCACATGGGTAGAGGATGGGCGGAGAAATGGACCGTTTGAAGAGAAGAGATCCAAAGGGATGACTGGTCGGTGGGATTATTGACGGCGAGGTTGCCGATCGTGATTCACCGTAGCGAAGAAGGGTTGCACTAGCAGACTAGCAGACGAGCAGACTTTAGGTCGGACCAAGTCGGGCAAGATGAGAGGAAATCAAGAGGCAAAAAGGTTCAGGAGCCGCCTTTGCGCTGTTGGAGGGTGAAGCTTCGTTGGTCTGTCTATCCGTTTTCTCGCCTTCAAAGTGGCATGCAGTCCGGACGGATGGTGTTTGTCCGAATGTGAAGACGTCGCTGATTGGAAGGGTCGGAAGCTGTAAGTCAAGGAGTTGGTTGATGAAGCCACTTGGGCGTCGGTGACACCGGGCGACGGGCAGTTGCGTCTGTGTCGGCGTCGGTCCGGCTGGGACTGGGAATACGGCAAGGTAAGGTACCTTAAGGTAGGGAGAAGGGACGGAGCGAACAGAGGAAGGGAGAGTATCCGCAGGAGAAGGAGGGTGAGGGTGAGGGTGAAGGGTGAGGGCAAGGAGGTGCGATCAAACACTGCTGATCTTGAGGTTGGGCGATCCGAGGTTTTGTGAAACAGAGTTGCTGCCGTCCGCTGCTCAATGACACCCAAACACGCTGCTGTGGCTCTGGACTTTGAGTTCCCTGGTCAGACAGAAGAGAGACGCGGAGCCGAGTGTTCGGGGACGCAAGGAATGCAGGTGGCCTTGATGGAGAAGTGGGCGCAACAAGATAAGTAATCTGTAGACAACAGGTTGAAGAAGACTGGACGAACAGATGAGCAGCTCGCTCAGATATGAGGACGGCGAGTGACGAGGTCGGAGAATAGTTGAGGGAACAGGAAGACACTAGTCGACTGCGTCCTTATGGCTCTATTCGTCAAGAAGACCCTTGTCTTTCTTGCAGTCTTCCCTTCTTCGGGAAAGACGTCAAGAAAAGTGTCCGTCATACTTGTTGATTTGCAGCCAACGAGCTGGACTGATGGCATGTCTCTGGATGGATCATGGGAGTTCTCCGTAGGTAAGGTATGTGGTGAACGGGGCAACCCCTGCGCAGCCGCAGTTCCGTGCAAAGGCACAAACGCCCGGGCGACATCTGACAGGTTGCAGCATTTGGGACGTCAACGGAGGCTGCAGAGGCTGCAAAGTCTTGCAAAGAAGCAGGGGCTCCTTGATGAATCCTTGAAGTCTGTGAACCAGTCAGTCTGCAGTTATGATGAGTAAGTGGTGAAAGAGTGGTGGAGTGTTGGCGGGAGGGAGAAGAACGAAACACTTTTGGCGTTTGAAGTCAAGGTGCAGCTAACCCCTTGTGGGTCTGTGATTGGCCTGTGTTGCACCTGGGGGAGGCCCTTCCAGCTGTGGCCTGCCGCCTGCCCACCCAAAGCGCACAGGGCCGTTTGTGGCCAGGTACACAGTACACCGTACCTCACAGTGGAGGAAGAGCCACAGACTCGTCGGTTGTGCCCGCCCGGGGGCAACTTGGGGGAAGCCATTGGCGCCTGTGATTCGTCCAACAAAAGTCACTGGCTCACAGCTGAGAAGGAAGTCTGGGGTGTTCCTGGCCAACCATTTTCTCACTCTGCGCTCACTCACTCGCTGCTCCTCGTTCATCCAGTCACTGTAAGCTTTTCCTGCCTACGGGGACCTCACGAACTCTGTCCGACGTCGGTCTCATGAACTCTGAGATGATCTCATGTTCATTGGTTGGCTACTTAGTTGAAATACTACCAGTGAGAGCTGTGATTTGAGAGGCCGACCAGCAGCAGTCGCAGCTCACTCAAAAAGACTCATCCTCAATCCATAGGCTTACTACTACAGGTCGATCGCACTCACTCATCCGCAAACATGTTCGTCCGAAAGCTGCCTTTCACTGCGTTTCTTATTGATGACTTCTTCGTCATCAACAAGACCTCTAGAAGTCTAGAGCAACATCGCGTCTTCGCTAGTACGGATCGCAAGTCTTGCTGACGACTTAATTCATTTACGCAGGTGGACCAATACTTATTCCGACACGCGACCACGTAACCGAAGCCGTTCACGGCTTCCCCCACAACGGATACCTCTTAAAATAGTACTGGGAGCATCGAAGCAAGAAACAAATGGCTTCCAGCCACGTTTAAATGCTGATAAAGCCCTCCCTACTTCGACTTCATACTTATAATTCTCATGCTCTCCCGGCTCGCATGATGCTCCTCATGTACTGTCTCCTCCAACTGCTTCAGATGAACGAAATGATACGACTCCGCTTATTCTCTAGCTTTGGTCAGAGCACACACTGATCTAACGGCACCACCGTAGCGAGTGAGATGTCGCAACCAGGGAAATACGTCTTCCTCTCGACTCATCTGTGAGTAGGAAGAAAGACAAACTCACAGGAATACCTTGTATGTCGCTCTTGGTGAGACCTCACAATCATAAATAATGAGATTAGACGCCCCATGCTGCGCCACTCGTGGCTCATTCGGTTGAGATTAGCAAACCCGGGGAACTGGGCATCGTGGAGAGCGCACTGATGCACATCGCGGCCACATCTACTTCCTTGGTTATACCTTAAGTTACCGTGCCTCAACCTTATCGTTACCGCAGCGCGCCACCACCTCATCATTTCATTTTTCGTGTCGCCAGCCCGGGGAGGTGAGAGGCCTATGATATTGAGAGATTGGGATTCCCTAGGCATTTACGATGAAGCTTCATCGCGTCATGCAAGAGGCTTAGGCAGCAACATTCTGTGTCGACGCTCGAGCGGGGTGGGTGATACCCTGGTACCTACCCGGTTCAGCCATGTCGCATCACAGAGCCACAGGAACGAGACACCAACGTGTACTAGTGCTTTATCGCCAAATCTAACGGGCTCAAATGGAAAAGTAAGACGAGCTGCCTTTAATTAGATCGACCTCGACCTGCAATGATCACACTGGCGCGAGCTGCCATTGGTTCGGTGCCACATAAGCAATCCCCCTGTGGACATGGCTTGTCAAGCTCTCGACGGGAATGGCGCTAGCCCAAGCAGCAGCCCTGGCACTCCTCGACCGCCACCGTTGGACCAATACCAATCCAACTCTGATTGATGGTTTTTTGAGTTGGATCTCGTTGCCTACCCGAGCCCGACATCCTTGATCCTGGAGTTGCTGTCAGCCTCCTATTCCTACCCTACACTACCTTAATTCAATAAGTTAGACTACATGCCTCCTCCTTCTGCGGACTCACGTATTTCACCGTTCTTGAAGCTACCATGCCTTTGAACGCTGGCCAGCGTCGTCGCCCATCATGCCTGGTCCCATCGCGTCGACCCGCGACCTCTTTGTAGCCCAGCCGAGGAGCATTCACCGAAAACCCGTTGCTTCGGCGCAGTACGAAGTTGTTGGGGTGCAGGATGATGATGATGAGCAGGACAGAGGGCTCCGGGGTCACGATAACAGTGTGCGACACCGCGAACACCCGGCCTTGGACGAGAACAGAGCGTTTTTGGATGAGCCTGTCGATTTCAGCAGTCACCACAGACACGATGGCGATCACTACTTATCCCCAGAACATGGTCTGGCGTCTGTGATTTCGCAGAACAAAAACAGCCCTCACGTATCCGAGTTTGGCTATAGCAAGAGCCCAACGCCATCGCAATGGTCCGAGGAGTCCCGGCCTCGCATGTGGAACCCTCTGTGGCTGAGAAAGACGGCTCTCATCACGTTTGCGGTGTGTTTTGTCGCCATGCTTCTCACGACGGCTCTACTCTACCACTTCTCCGTACAGAATCATGGATTGAGCACACAGCAAGAAGTCAATCATTATGGCTGGAAGTATGGACCTACAGCTGGTTAGTATTGAGGTCTAAAGACAATCAAGTTGCATCAAACACTGACATGACATCGTTGCCAAGTTCTCGTCATCGTGGCTGCTTTGTGGCGACAGGTAGACTACGCCAACAAGATCCTGATGCCGTGGAAGGAACTACGTAGTGGTCCTTCTGATGTGCATAAGACACTTCTTCTAGACTACGTCTCACCACTGGTGACGACCAGTTTCTGGAAAGCAATCAAGAATCGCCATTGGGCTGTCGTTGGCAGCATCGCTGGCTGGGCTCTGATCCTCCTCACTGTAAGAAGCCAACTGGAGACAACGGGAAAGACGGAAGGGCGAGAACTAACGCTAATAGACCGTCTTCTCCACCGGTCTACTCATTCTCGAGCCAACGGAAGTTACAAGCGATAACGTCGATATTGTGATGACGACCAGCTTCGACGCTGGTGGATTCGATATTCTAGACATGGGACCGGGTCCTGCACAGGTGTACTACGCCATCAACTTCCAAAATTTGCCTTACCCGTCCGGTACATCAGAAGACATGGTCATTCCCCAGCTCAATGCGATGGGGAATGGTCGTCCCGATGCCAACTTTACCGCCACAACACCAGGTGCCAAGATTGGGTTCAGCTGCAAGACGCTGCCCATACAGAACGCGACCAAGACCTCGCTGCCTTGGTTCAGCATCAACGGGGCCTTCTGGGTCGCCAATATCACCACGCCGGAGTGCAACATTACCCGCGCCATCGTTGCCGCCGGCCCGGACCATAACATCTACGCAAAGCGAAACGCCACGCAGAACTACCAAGCATGGTACCAGGACTACACTTGCAATAACGGTGTGGACTGGAGCGCACCGCTGAACCCTCCTCTGACCAAGTACACCACCGAACAGCTAACCAATACCAGCCTCCCGCATCGCATGCTTTTTACCGTAGCGGACATGAGGTTTTCTCCCATGGACACGAGGCGGAACGGCCCCGCGTACATCTATATGGAAAAGATTGTGGCAGTCATGTGCAAGTATGATTACACCATGAGCAACTACGAAGTCAAATCGACTACCCTTGCCGGAGCCAAGTCAGAGGTTGCTCTGCAGAACGCCATTCAAAACACGAATGTCAATGGCAGTATCGCTGGCTTCCCGAACGGGTATTTGGGTCTCGCTGTCAGTAATTCTGCGGAACAGACCAAGATTGGCGATGGAGGCGTGGACTTTGTCTTATCGACATCCGTCCCGACCTTCTTCCTCATGATGAAAATGAAGCGTGGTTTGTCCACGATAGGATCTTTCATGGACACGGACCTTCTAATTTCCACGGCATCTGAGGTCTTCAAGGGAATAGGCGCTCAGGTTTTGTCTCAGACGTCCCTAAAGCCTTCCAATACGACGACGCAGGGTTCCATCACATACCTGGAGAACCGCCTGCATGTCAAGGGCCTTTCGACAGCCTTGATGTGTTCCTTTTTGGGAATTCTGACTCTCATAAGCATTGCTATGATCTTCCTCCGGCCTCAAAACGTCGCACCGAGAGAGCCAGGATCGATCGCGGCGAGTGTCACAATACTGGCGGCGAGTCCGGACTTGAACAAGCTGTTAACTGGCCTGGGGTCATCACGCAGAAGTCTCATCCGAGAAACGCTATCTGGGTTTCTGTTCAAAGGGTCTCTCCGACCTGGGCCAGAGACCACATACACCATTGAGCCTAGCCATGGTCAAATGGAACCCTCACGTAGCGCAGTGCCGAGGGAACACCAGTTGATTTCTTGGTGGCGCCCTTTGGCTGGGGCTCCGTGGTTCCTGGTAGTCAGTGTCTTTTTACCTCTGGGGGCTATTGCAGCGTTGGAAATCATACAGCGTATTTCAGACAACCGAGATGGGTTCATGGAGGTGGGCACGAAGACTTCGACCGTCTTGGCGACATACATACCTGCCGCCGTGGCCATCTCCTTGGCTGGTATGTACTCGAGCTTCGAGGCTATGGCTGCCATATTTGCGCCATTTGCCGCGCTCAAGAAGCGGAACGCCATTGCCAGCCGCTCCGTATTCATGAACCTCGTCGGCAGGATGGCTCCTCACGCCATATGGGACTCTATTCGCTCAGGGCATTTCGGCGTCACTGTCATTCTTATGGCTAACATCATTGCTGGATTCCTCACCATTGTTGTTTCGGGTCTTTACAGCGTCTTGGCCGTGCAGCAGGTTGAAGGCGTTGCCCTGCAACAGATGGACGCATTCCGGCTTGACCAGACTACTCTCTGGGCCGAAGATGACCAAGCGACCGCAATCACATCGTTGATAGAGTACGTCAACCTGCCAGATCCAAAATGGACGTCTGGTGATTTGGTTTTCAACGAGATCAAACCCATGGGTCTTAGCAATCAGGCCATCGCCAATGGCCAGGTTCCGCTGTCGGCCAAGATGACGGGAATCCGCGGCAACTTGAATTGCTCCGTCATACCTGCCGAGCAACGCGAAGTTCAGCCGGTACTGTTCGACAGAAGTACCATGGAGGTTCGTCTCGGCGGCATGGCGAGTTCGGTGAGCGTCAACAATCAGACTGCCCTACTTGCCATAAATACCACCCTTCCCTGGATGTGCGGACGCAGGCCATCAAACACGACCTCCAAAACGTGGATGCAATACTTTCAGATCCCAAGCTCGGGGTCTCCGGTATATCTTGGAAAAGCTTCCATCATGATTTGGAGTTTGGGAAACTCGAGTCTCGTCTATGGTGACGGTGCAATTGATACGAGCCCATCAGCTGGAAATGGCTGGCCGACGACCGACTATGATATCGGAGGTATGGGCTGTCCTACGGTAGCCGTCACATTTGGCACCGCGAGGGCCACCCCCCGGAAGGAAAAGTATAGGAACACAACGAGGACCAACTTTGACGTTGAGAGCGACCTGGCGACAATCGTGTGCCATCAGAATATTCAGGAGATCGAAGCCAACGTCACGTTCAACGCTCCGGATATGACACTCAGCAGGACGTCGCCGCCGTCGGTGGACGAGTCAACGATTGAGCTCCTACGTGCCCCAAAGTCAGACACGACGTCCTTTGAGTTCTCCCTCAACAAATTCTTTTTGGACTTTTCGACCTCGGCCCGGAACGTGACGATTCAAGGACCAAACGGCAGCAACATGACTGGTTTCGAGTCTCTCATCGATCCTTTCACGCGAGCGCTCGTCACGGGTAGGAACGGGCGGCCAATCGAGGAGCTAGCCGGCGAGAAGAACTCGCAAAATCTGATTGAGGCCTCGAACGGCCTATACAAGACGTACATTGCGCAAGCCATCGCGGCTAACATGCGCAACGCGACGAGCAGCACGGGATCAAACCGGCTGCCCACGTACCAAGGCCTCCTGGTATCTCAGAGCGCGCGACGACTACACCAGAACGCCGGGCCCAAGATTGCTCTACAGGCGATGCTGGGCGTCATGGCGCTGTGTATCGTCGTGTCGAGGTTGCTGATCGACGTCAACGGGGTGCTGCCTCACGATCCATGCTCGATTGCTGGGACGGGAACGATGCTTGCTGGGAGCGAGATGGCGACGAGGAGGGTCGTTCCGGAGGGGGCGGAGTGGAGGGGCGACGGGGAGCTCGGTCGGGCTGGGGTGTTTGGTGGTGCTATGAGGTTTGGGATTGGGTGGTGGCGGGATGGAGGTGTTGATAGGTTCGGAATTGATGTTGAGGAGGAGAAGGCGTGATCATGATTCTCATCCGTGGATGGATGCAAGGAAGCGGATTTGTCTTCGAATATATATACCCGTGCTCTATGAAGCAATGAACGAAATGATAATCGATCGTATAAGACTTTGACCACCCCTATAATGAAAAGAATTGGATTCATCAAGCCACTTCAATTAATGGCAATATCTTGAGATTCAGAGTCGTCGAAGACTTCCCAACGATGAACACCAAGCTCGAAGCAACGCATTCCATCATCATCACCCTTCCTCCGCGAGCATTCTCCCTTTTCGCGGATTTCGATCCAGTCAAACATACCTTGAACGATAGCTGGACTCAGGCTATGTAATACTGAGCCACTTAAGTTAAACTTCAAGTTGTATACTTTTCAATAACTACTCTCTGTTCCGACTTCCACGTCCATCATCCTCCGGATGCGGGGACTTCTCTTGATACGACACGAGGTTAGCGCAGTCTTCCCCAAATACGAGCAGAGGTTAGACTCATTCTTGGAACCCACCTGTGTCGGAGATTATCCAATCAGATACACTCAAGACACCATAAGCCTGTGGATCCTGTCCGGAGGCGACCGGGGTAGCTCGACGTCGATCGTGAGTTGAATGAGCGCCTCATGACCGGAGGGGGTTTCCGGAGGAGTGGGCCTCGTAAACTCCGGGAGGATCAAAAAGAGCGCGCTCTTGCTGACGCATGTTTTGTTTTCGTTCCTGCGGCTCTGTTTCCTCCTTTCGTATCTGCTGTCAGCCGAGCATCGCCACCTACCTCCATGGTGAATCTGCCTCGACCTCGTTAGACCATCTAAGCCGTGTCCGGTCCCTTGAGTATCGTGGACCTGCAGGGCGCCGATCGAGCCAGTCCAATCCGTGTACAGGATCAGATCATTGCAAGTCACCTCAGCTAGGCTTGCCGGGCTATCGATATGTCTGCCTTGGAAACATCTCCGGGCGATGACGTGCGCAAGCGCAGGGCTCATAAGAAGTCCAGGAAGGGGTGCGGAAACTGCAAGTTGCGGCGGGTGAAAGTACGTATCATATCTAAGGATTGAGTCCATCTTGAGCATTCATCTTGCGCACTCCTGTTCATGTCAGCGAGTCTACCCCTATCATTATTCGTGCAACCACCCCTCATAGGGACCCTGGAGATAGGTCTTTACAAGGGACTCTAACTGGGATGACTATCCATCTTTGGCTTTCTGTTTCCTGTTTATAGTGTCTAACAATAGACATAGTGCGACGAGACTAAACCCCGATGCGTGAAATGCGTCTCGTACGGCGTGATATGCTCCTACGCCCCCGCGTCCGCGGCGACGGCCCTCTCTGTGGAAGTGGCGTTTAGTGTTGATCTCTCGTCTGCTTCAACTACTCCCACACCTCCTCAAACGAGAGCTGGTCCCGCTCCTCCATCTATGGGAGCCGCTCCGCCTGCTCAGGCCCCCTTCCCGCCCCGTTACGTCCCTCCGCCGTTACCACAAACCGGATCCATGGAAAGCCCAGACGCGGCGTACCTGTTGACCCCCACAGACGTCCGCCTTCTCGAACGCTTCCAGAAGAGGACGGTCCTGAGTCTCGGCTCAGCAAAGAGTAGAACAATCTATGAGAAAAAGACCCTCCCTATTGCATTCTGCGTAAGCCCCTGAACCCTCCCTTCACCCAACACTCTTCCGAGTACATCGTAGACTAACAAACACCCAAGCACCCCGTCGTAATGCACACAGTAATAGCAATGACCCACCTCCACGACCTAACGCTCCTCACCCCCTCCAACACCCCGCCCTCCCAGGCAACCCAAACAGCCCTAGCCTACCACTGGTACCGCGGCGTCTCCCTCCTCCACCGCAAGCTCTCCAACCCCATCCTTCCCAGCGAGCGCGACGCCCTCTGGCTCGCGGCGGCCTTCATCAGCGTCGCCGCCTTTGCAAACGTCGCCTCCCTCGCCGCGCCCCGCGACGCCTGGCCGCTGAGGCAGGGGTGCCCCTCGGACCTTGACTGGCTCAAGCTGGGCGACGGGAAGAAGCAGGTGTGGAAGATGACAGACACGATACGCGCGCCGAGGGGTGTGTTTGCGGATGCGGCGAGCGAGTTGTATGCTCACTTGATGAAGCCCGTCGAGGCACCGTGTTGCAGCATCAATGATGGACCCGAGGAAAAAGGGAAGACGACGGATGCATGGAGTCCTCCCCTCCCAGAAGGTTTCGCAGACCTCTTCGACCTCATCCAGGACCCAACCCACGCGAACCCGTACTTCACAGCCGCCGCCTCCCTCGTCGCCTGCTGGCGCGTGCCCCCGACGGTGACAGCGGACCCGGACTCGATCGAGCTGATCAAGCCTTTCATGGGCTTCATCAGCAAGCTGGACCCGCGGTTCCGGCGGCTGCTCGAGGAGAAAGACGAGCGGGCGATGCTGCTGCTGGCGTACTGGTTCGCGCGGGTGTGTGATCGAAAGCACTGGTGGATGTGGAAGCGCGCCGTGCTGGAGACGAGGGCAATTTGCGAGTATTTGGAGGCGAGATGGCGGGGGAGGCGGGAGGTGAGGCTTGTTGCCTTTCCGAGGATGATGGCGGATCAGTGCGGGTTGTTGTGATGTCCCGTCATGTTGGTGAAGCATCTTGGGCTGTGCGTTGAGATGAGTGAAGATGGTCATTTCACTAGAGCGGTGAACTAAAACTTGGAAACACTGAGAGTTGAGGCTGGTTGGAAAAGTAAATATAAATGATGATTGAATGAATGAACAAGACACGCGCAAAAGCGTGCCTCCTGGGAAGTGTACATCTTGGTATCGCTCAAACCCAATGCTAATTGACCAGAAAAATCATATCGCCGCTCAACGCCCAATTACACAAATACCAAGTGCAAGTTCCTTACGCGCCGACCTTGACTTCCTGGCTGTTAGCGGTCTTCTCGCCGTTCTCCTCATCTTTGGCTTTCGCTGCGCCATCTTCGCCCGCAGCAGAGTCGCCGTGCGGATATAGCGGCTTGCTGGGGTCGTAGCCAACAGACTTGACTATCCCCAAGCCTTTGGTCCTGCCCTCTCGGAACAATAACCGATCACCAGGGGCGAGGTACTCGGGTCGCTGGACGAACCGGAACGCCACCGTTGCTCTGTCGCCAGTTCGAATGTACGGGCGGTCAACATCAATTATCGCGCACGTCTGCGAGACTGGTCCAACATGGAGCATGGCCTGATACTTTGTCTTGATGGTGGTCGCGTGAGAGAGAATCAAGACTAAAGACATATCAGCTTGAGCACCGGATTGTATACTTGTTCGATGTGACTCACCTTCTGCTATGAATTCTCTGTGAACCTTGGGAGCTGGCTGTCCCTCGAGCTTGGGCAAAACAACCATGCCTTTCCTGACATCCTTACGCCGGACTTTCTTCAAGGCGAAGGACGCCGACTGCCCCGCAGAAGCAGCTGGAACCCCCAATCGCTTGCGTTCGATGGAACGAATACTGGTGGACGTGAACTGCCCCAAGGAGTCGGGACCGATGAGCACGTTGTCACCGGCGTGGATCACACCGGCCTTGATGATTCCGGAGACAACTGTGCCGACGAATGGAACCGAAAATGTGTCGTTGATGTGGAATTCAAAGGGCGCCTCGGAATCATAGCGTCCGTGATGCGGCAAGATGTTGAGGAATGTTCGGACCAAGTCGAGGTTCTCACCCGTGACATTGGAAACCTGGAAGACGGGGCATATCCTCTGGCTGATGAACTGGGTGGCCGTGTTTATGCTCTCCTCACGGTCTTTGATGAAGATGGGAATCTTTCGCGCTCCTGGACTCTTCAGAATCTTGGTAATCTGGCTGATGGTCTGCTCGAGAATCTGAGGTGGGCAAATATCAATCTTGGTAATTACGACCATCACCGGGACGTTGAGTGCCAGAGCAATGCCCAAGTGCTCTTTGCTCATGCCAATCAGGCCGTTGTTGGCCGCAACCATCAGCAAGCAGTAGTTGGGGCTGCTCGACAACAGACCAAACACGGTCGTTCGCAGGTACTTTTCGTGACCTGCCAAGTCAGTGAAGGTAATGACCTTGGCGCTGCGTTTTCCAATCTCTTCCCACGACAGTTTTCCTGGTGATCGTTAGTGAGTCATTCTAACGACAGAAGATAGAGAGGTGCCTACTCCCAGGAGTATCAGAGACAACAACCTCTCCAACAGTGTCGAAGCCTAGGATCTCCATGCCGACGGAGCTGGTTCTGCCCGTCTCAATCTCGTGCTTATGGCGGAAGAGGTTCACTCGTGCGCGTCCTCTGCCATCGTCGAGGTCACCCTTGACAAGGACTCCCAGAAGAGAACTCTTTCCAGCGTCGACTATGGTGTGCGTGTTAGCCTGTTTTCACTGCTGTTCTGATGCTGCGAAGAGACCAGCTCGCCCACCAAGTAGATCATGGGCAGACGCAGAGGGCACATACCGTTGCCAACCACGGCTATTCGGGTCTCAATAACATCCTCTACTGTTGCTGGAGTCTGGCGAATCATGATTTTGCCGCTGCAATGGCTGTCTTTGCCAGACTGAGCGCTCGGGGCCTCGACATCGCCACCGATGTTCTTGGTGATGAGCGTCTGGCAGTCGGCTCGTATCCTCTTGGCCGCCTCCTTTAATCTGGTGTATGCAGCGTTCCATTGCTCTATTGACAATGCCATCGACTCGCCGTTGTTCTCGAAACCAAGCTCGAACACGGCCTCCCCGTGGCCCTCAGCTATCCTTTCCTGGAGCACTCCCTCCAACTTCTGAAGTGTGTCGTCATCGGTGCCCAGAAGGAGGTCTTTCAGCCGGGCGCTAGGAGTAGGCTCGGCTAGGTCGAGGTTGTCAAAGAGCTCGTCGAGTTCGGCATGCTGATGTTCAGGGACTTCAGTAACCTTGGAAGTGTCGGTTGATTTGGCGCTTGGGTATCGTAATGCCTGCTGCTTCTCGACGTACTCGGCAAAGTCGCTAAGAGCCTAGAGTAGAGTGGTCAGCGACGATCAGGGCGAAGAGGCATTCGAACTCTTTGGGATCTCCATACAGCTTCGCCCTTACGCTTCTCATGCGGTAATGACTTTATGTTCTTGCTCGTCATGGTGGGGTGATGGGAGCAGCTATATCCGTATCCTAAGGATCATTGATACGTGTCAAAAGCAGTACGATGGGGTTGTGAAAGATATCTGATGGAATTGATCGACGGGAGTGCAATGCAGCGTGTCAAGGCTATATAGAGGGAGGGGCGGATTTTAGTTCCGACAAAGTTGGCGTCGCGACGGGACAGTGAAAGGAGTCATCGATTGACTCGGAGCGGCGAAGTCTAACGGCAGGCAGTGCCGCAGTGACAGTCGAGGCCACTTCCACCTCCACACCACGCCCGGGTGACAGAATGCCCCGCTGCTTTACTTTTAGGCCGCTTATTCTGGGGCCAATTATCCCCTGCCGGTTTCCTGAAATGTATCTATGTTATATGCAACAGCCCTCGCAACTAGCGCCTTTCATACGAGGATCCCGAATCAGGACAAGTTCTGACCTGCTGAGCATTGCGCTGAATCACTTGGTTTGGCCTCGCTCAGAATACAGTATCGTACTCGGATTTTTACAGATACATAGAGCATTAAGGCATGGTAGGCGTGGTGGGAATACAGAGATGGGCGAGTCTAAAGCAGCGTTGACATCATGAGTAACTCGGCGGGGCTTATCGATAAGAGCTTTGGCACGGGCCAGCATCAACCTACCTAATGCTGTGGTGACGCCTGGATGGTGGTGGATTTACCTACTAAGGCAAGGTCATTGCAGAATGCGGAGCCCCGGATTGTGTCTTGACTGAAGTATCCGTAAGATACCTAATCACAGAATGGCGGTTCTATCAATCTTCAGCCATGGCGACCCGCATGGCTGGATACACTCACCACAAAGGTCGCGGCAAACGGAAGTGGAAGTTTGTGTGACTCAGGCACTCAATTGCTTGCTTGTGAGTTGATTTGCGGCTGTACCCTGTTTGCTGCGCCTCTTGCCGGACCTGATCAACTGCTGCCAACCAGGAGCAAGAAAGAGTCATCAAAGTGTTCGGAATAGCACATCTAGAGCTTTCGAAAATCCAATTAAATGGAATAGAGAAACATAAAGCAGGGTGCGCTGAAGCGTGCTCCATTGCTAGGAATGTCTATTTGAACTGCAAACGACGAGATTGAGTGTATGGTTATAATGGGTAAGTCTGCCCAGCTGTTCCTCAGCCATGATAATGAAGCGTCCTAGTGGCCCTGGCTGCACCATCGTACCAATACGCAAGTTGTCCCAGGCTGTAGTGGAGTAGATTCTGCAACAGGCCCAGGGGTGCTAATGTGGTCTCGGGATGAGGGTATATGGAGAGAGACCGCATTGATGATATTCGTATGAAGAGTTACATCTTTTCCTCTCCGGTGTCGCGACAAGAGACGTCAAAACGCGTTGTGAGCGGTGAGATGTTGTCGTCGGCTCGGGTGTGCTTGGTGTTGACTCAAAACCAAAGCCCCTTCGCGGCGATGGTTGATGCGTGATCCCCCAATGGTTATGAGGACGTTTGAGGCGAGATGAGAACCACGCTATCACCTGCGAACTTGTTAGACTTTTGACTAGTTCCTCAGATGTGCTGGAACTTACCACGAACAAAGAGCATTTCCGACTTTCTGCTGATGGTCTGCGATATGCTGTCAGCATTTGAAGAGACATCAAGCTCATCGAGCCTTCTCACCTTCACTTCCTCATCTTCTTCATCCTCATCCACCACATAGATGGTCTCCTCGACCTCACCCAGAACAAGGTTGCAATGACTGTCGTATGCCTGTGATACGAGTTAGTATGCCTCATGCAACTCCGAGACACGCATCCCAACTCACATGAAGTCTGCCCTTAAGCTCACGGTCACCTCTCAGCTTGACGAAAACCATTTCGTCGAGCAGGAGCTTGACGAGGTCAAGAGGCTCCTGGACATGCGTGGTGTCTTCGCCGGCGTCCGCCATGGTGATTTGAAGAGTGAAGTTCGGGTCGAAGAGAAGGGAGCAGGGGGCTCTGTGATGAGATGGATCGGTGCGGTTCCTTGATATGAAGACACAGCGATTCAACTGGGATGGCCGAGAGGCGATGGGTGGGGCCAGCTACAGGAGGAATTGTGCATTTTGCGCGGGCAAAGCTCAGCTGCACATCATTGGTCAAACCCTCTCGGAGTCGGCAGAGAGATAGTCCGGCTGCTCAGCCCACAATGAGATTGAACCGTGCCACGGCACACCGGAAGGTGGGCCAGGAATGGGTCTTGCCCCAGGTCTGCGTGGAGCTTCCCGTCCCTTGTCCGGGATGGCACGGTTAGAGGGGAAGGGAGCAGGGCACTAAAGCAGGCACTTGCAGCACTTCTGTTGTAACTTTGAGCGGGCAAACAGGCACTGGCGAGCCACAAAGACAAGGAGGATGGCCGATGGATGAGGAGGAGGAGGCGGCGGCAAGCAACGGCGGCGGCGGCAGCGGAAGAAGCAAAGTTGGGGAAGCTGGGCTGTCGGGGAAAACGCCTCGACCTGCGTAAGCTGTGCTTGGGGGAGCTGTGCCTTCCTCCATGGCTTGCCGATGTGGTACGGTACGTCCCCCTTCACAGTGAGGGGACAGCTTTTTGTTTGTCCTTTTCACTCAGCAACCTCCCCTCACGCGAGCAAAACGGTCGTTCAGCCACATCTTTGAAGAAACACAACTTCCGTTTGGCCGTGCCATTGGCTTCGAAGCATAAGACATGATTCGATACAGACCTCGCAACCTTCCATTATGATACCAACTATTGAGGCCAAAGGCCTTCGACAGCTGCTGCGGCATCAAGGTCCCCCTCGCGGCACGCCCTCGAAAATCTTGGCTGCCCGATTACGAAGATGCTACGGGCATCTGCCCCCTTTTCCCATATCAACAGCTCCCGCCAGAATCCTAATTCCACGAAATGGGCTGGACATATCCACGAGATGCATGTCCCAGTCGTATAAGCTCAGCTTCGACACCTCGGCCCCTGCGATCGAGTCGCACTCAGATCAATCTGCCGACGCGCATCTCGCAGATTTGCTACGAGCGGTTCAATCACAGGATACAACCCAAATAGTGAAGAGCGTCAAAGGCCTAGCATGTCACCCACGAGCCATTGAGGCGGCAGACGCGTTGCAAAGGCTGCCGCCGACTACATTTTCGGAAATCGTGCGCTCCCTAGACCCCTCTCGCGTCGGCCCTCGCAGCAATGCAACCCACGGTTCGCGTATCGAGAATGGACTTGGCCAGTACAGCTCTCTTGCCTCGGTCGCTGATCGGTTTGGTGTTCCCAAAATATACAAAAGCACCTTTCAGTCATTGCGTACGCTATTCGGTCTACGATCCTACCATGGCAGCGAGCCTTCTCGACTCGACTACGTCGTTCTCTTAAGATGCGCCGGTGCCGCATCTGATGTCCAGGCTGCCAAGGAAATTTGGGATGTGACGAAGGGGGAGGAAGATAGCCACCACAGGAATGGCCAGGACTATACCGAATACTTCAAGACTCGATTTCTCACAGACCCAGCCTACTCGCACAACGATAAGGCCAGGCTGCGAGTGCGACTCCGTGATTTACATGGCCGTAGGAAGAACATTAAAGACACCCGGATGTTGTGGCCCCTCGAGAGACTGAGACTTAGCCTTGTTGCCAACAGGAGGTTCACCTACGGCCGTGCTAGTTGGGAACCGACTCACGACTTACATCGCCTCCTCAGCTTGCCCGCCCCTGTCGGACGACTAAATGCATTCATCCGCAAAAAGCACAAAGTGGTGGACGAAGAGTACTACTGCGCGTACCTAGTAGCCTGCGCACGCGCTGGCTCAGTCAGGGAGATGACTCGAATTCTCTATAAAGTATGGGGCATCCTCATCACCGACAGAGATCATCGAGCAGCAACGATTGTCAAGGCCAACAGGGCGGACAGTATCAGGCGAACACCGACGCCAACACAGCCTCTAATCAACGCCATCGTGCAGTCTTTCGGTTGCACTGGTCATGTCATTCTAGCCAGAAAACTAATCGAGTATATCTCTGCAGAATGGGGCATCCCTATACCGCCAGATACCTGGTCGTCGCTCCTGGAGTGGACCTACCTAATATCTTCTAAACCGGTCACCCGAGAGTACAAGACTATGAGCGACAAAAACAGGGTCGTTCGGTCCAACGACGTGTTGGCTGTATGGGACGCCATGACGGCCAATCCCCATCTGGGAAAGCCCGGCTTCCGTGACCTTGACATTTACACTAGGTCGCTGGTTGCTTCTGGTAAGCTGGATGAGGCTTGGGACTCCATCAGACATACATGCGCCGAGTACGACTCACTTTGCAAGGATGTCGAGGCAGCTCTGTTTGAGACCCTTTTTCCATCGCCACCGCCAGCTTCAATATCTCGTCACCATCGACTAAAAGCACAGCAACACATGTCATGGTACTCCATCCAACGCTCGTGCCAGCAATGGTTGCGGCAGGCCAGCGTACGCTTACGCCGCGAGCCCGCGCTGGGATCCCAAATCATCCCTGACTTTGTCAACGATTTTCGCCGTTTTCTCCCTGATCCGATTACGTACTCGACGTATGGAGGCACTGTCAGAATCCTGAACCAAGACATCGCCGCGCCCAAAACCAAATGGGTGAAGCAGATTGTTCGCTCCGAGCCAACTCGGAGACTGGCTCCCGATCCAAGCCGGCCAAAGGTTTCTAAACCAGACGGGGCTGCGGAGGATGCGGAAGCTGTACCCATTGTCACCGAGGCGGGCGACCCAGTGTATGAGAGCATGACGATTACCCTCAGACGATCAACACGAAGAATGGTCCGCCAACGAAGGGAGGTCAGATTTGGAGAGCAAGAGAATCGTCTACGATTTGAGCTTGGCAAGTCGGCAAGTCAGGGGGTTGTGAATGAAGGTGAGGCGATTAGCACGGTTGAAGCTCTGAATTCGCAACGGTTACCACAGACCGGTCCCCTATTCCGAAAGGAGGTCTTAAAGGCCTTGGTGTGGTAGATGGCAGAAGGCGATCCATTTGGCAAGAGGAATCTGGAAGACATGTCGAGAGGACCCTGTCTGGTAGATGGACTCCGATAGATGATTCAATGAATTGAACTCCAATGTCATGGGAAAAGATTTGTGTTCTGATGCGTTGCTACTGCAATACTTCTATCAATTGGGTACCGATGAATAATTGGAGATGTAATCTGTTCCCATCATCTGGTGTACCTCGTCTTCATTCTGTAACTGCAACGCTGATGATTTTTGTACCTCCGGCGATATATGTTGGTATCTACCCAAAGCACGTGGAGTCCATGCAAAAACGCCTGCTCATGATCAAGGGGGTGGTGGATGGGGGAATATGAGATGCTAGGTAGGATATGCCTTGTTTTCTTTTTCAATCCATGCTTTACCATCAACTTCTCTTTGCTCCTCCCCCTCTTTTTTCTTCTCACTCTCGTGACTAAGATATCCCATACTTTTGCGCAGCTTACTTACGCCTTGGTCTCCTCTTCGGCCTCGACCTTTTCCAGCCGCAAGTCGTTGAGGACCATGTACCTGCTCAATGAGATCCATCCATAGCGGAACCAGACCATCTGGCTCTTGTGCGCCGTGGTCATTGCGCTCCACGCCGTGGCCCAACCGCCCTTTGCGCCCAGCTCGCTGAGGAACACGAGCGCCGTCGGGTGGTAGTTGTCGTCTTCCTCGTCCTCGTCATCGCTTTCGTCGTCCTCCTTCTTTGGCTTCTTGGGCGGTTTCGGGGGGTTGCTGCCGGCCGTGGTTGCCCAGGAGAAGAGCGTGGGGATGGCGTCGAGGAAGTTGGTGTACTTGCGCGCAAAGGGGACCGAGGTCAGGGTATAGAGATCGACGGGGGAGGGCCAACGCGGGTTGGTAGAAAGGGCGGCGATAAAGGCGCGGGCACCGTGGTATAGTGAGATGTGGTTCGGGTGGGAAGAGACGCCGGTCGAGTCAAAGGTGATGAGGACGTCAATGTTGGCGTCGGGTTCCTCGCCAGCGGCTCGCTGGCGGGCGAGCTGCGGCGCAAAGGCGCGGCCGAGGAGGGTAGAGATCTTGGTCTTGTCCCAAACGTTTGTCATGGAGTCTTGAAAGTCGCTGGAGGTGCCGGGAGGCGGTCAGATTAGCTCGTCCAGGGTCTGGAGTGGAGTTGAGGGGCAGTGGGTTAGGAGGGGGAATTGCTCACGGGCTGTCAATGACGAAGACGTCGTGTTCCTGCTGCAGACCGAGCTTCATGCCGCTCTTGATCAGCTCCTTCTTGCGAGTCTCGCCCAAGCCGTCGGCGTTGCCTATACAGTTGCCCCTCTTGTCAGCCACGGCGTCCTTTTGCCCCTGCAACAATGCCCCCAAGAAGTTTGCTGACCTGAACTCAAACACAGAATCTTGACATGATTGCCTGTATCCGGTTTGGTGAGGGCCAAAACTGTTGGCGCAAAGAACATGGCTTCATCATCCGGGTGTGCAATCAAGAGACAGATGCGTTTGTTCTCCAGGGTTGGGAGTCTCGGCGTGATCAACGGGACCAGGTATATATACAATGCAGGCGCAACAGCCACCAGCAAGGCGCCGAAGAGCATTATCCAACCCATTGTCAACTACAATTGTCGCAAATTCCAACACCGGGCCGCTCTGGTATACGATATCGTTTCGTTGGTGAGGAGGTTTCGAGTTCCCCAAGGTGGGGTTATTTTCGGGAGGAGTATTTCGAGGATGCGGTGTGGCGTGTGTCGGCGAGTCGCAGCCTCGCGCAGAAAGATGACGGGTCCGAAGAGGTCGCAAAAGGTGTATGCTGAGACGGAAGAGTTCTCAGAGAAACCCAAGAGAGTCGCAAAGCAGCACTAGATACTCGATGGAGGTCACGAGGCAAGCAGCATCGCGCGGGAAAGAAGAGCAGAAGCGTGAGATGCCACCTTGCGATTTTGGGGGACCCTGGTCTAATCTCGGAGGAGCTTCTTAGCGACAACGGGTGGTGGTGGTGGTGGCTGTCAATGGTGGTGTGGGTGGTCGCAAATAGCGGGAGACGATCGGCTGGGAAATTGGATGAGCTGGGGCCCGGGCGATTCGGTGCCTCGCTCACTCACGCTGCCTCCCGTCACCACCTCAGTTCGGTCATTCTGTCGCAACTGGCGCGCCATCTGCGCCGTCGGTGTGTGGTCGCACCCGTTCCCTTCCCGAAAATGCAGGCGGTGACAGATCCTCGCGGAACGGGGCCCTGACAACACTAAATCCGCCCTGAGGGGCGAGCGACGCCTGGCAATTGGCCCTCCGGAGCAATGTGTCAGGCGACAGGGCATGGCCGCATGGGTTCGTTTGGTCACTGGACCGATGTCCTGCAGCAGGGGCCAGGGGAGCTTTCTACCTTTTATTTTCCAGGTGCAGGACTTCCCTGACAGCTGGTGAGCTCCAGCTACTATACCTTATGGGCTGACGGCGGGACAAGGAACTGTCAAACTGTAAACTGTGTCTTTGTCAGCCAACCTAAGCAGCTCAGCACGCGACCAGACGAAGACATCCGACGACAACATACCTTGCAGCTGCCACTTGGCTGCATCTCACAGACGGAGAGACCTCTGTATTGGCATCGCCGAAGCTTGAGGTGTCCCTGAGCGGATTGTCAAAGGACGGCGAGGGAAAAGTCTCAACCACGGCTCATCGAGTGTTCACTCGCAACCTTAAACATGGCCAAAAAGGGGACCAAGGAAAAGAGGGTGAAGGATCCTAAAGGCATCCCCCTTGCCCAGCCTGATCGGTCAGCTCCCAGCGAAGCCACTTTGCTGCAGATGGCCCAAGATCGTGGTCTTTTCAAGCAGGCCGACAAGGACCCGCGGAATAAGAATTTACCCAAGGGTGCTGTCCGAATTGACAGGCCGGGTAGCGAGGATAGTGACGATGATGAGGACGACGAAGAGGCCTTGTTGTCTCCCTTGATGGAGCGCATCATGGACACACTGCTCTGGACTGTAAGTCTTGCCATGGTACACGGCACCCTCGACGTGCTCGTCCAGAATCAGTATGCCAAGGAGATCGAATGGCCCAATGTCTTCAGCCGTACCCTCATTGCGTTGATGGGTGAGTTTCAAGTCGGTCCCCTTCATTCTGCTCCTCTGCTGATGACGACGGTGGGCGGTAGTGCTCTTCTTTCTTTTCTATAATCTCCATGCTTTCCCATCCAGCCCAAACCTTATCCCGGGACTGCCGGCTCGTTACCAGCATGCCATTCGACAGGCCATCTTCTTCGTGGCCGGTGTGTGGGCTGGATGCCATCTGATTTACATCACCAACAAGTTCAGTTATCTGTATATCATGAAACAGGCGCCGACTCTGGGATGTGTATGGATTTGGTCGGTCTTGGAGCTTGACCTTCCCGTGGCGGTGGCCAGCCTGGCGGTGGCAGGTGCTTATTTGCTGCAAGGAGGGTATTCCATTAAATAGGCGGTTCACGACTCGTTATTTGGACCTCGACCGCTGGGTAGACTGCGAATTGGCCCGCCGGTGGTGCCCTCGATTCGTCAACTCGCTTGGAAGCTGTTGCGAGGGACTGGATAATCGGCGCGACCTAACGGGATCGGCCAACGGTGAATCTGGACCGTGGCTGAGTCGACTCCGATGCATCAGACGATAGACGAGGCCCTCCAGCTGATGGATCTGGGCTCTCTGCTCAGATATTTGATTCTCCATACGAATAAAGCTCTCTTCAGCCTTGGCTTCCGTCCACGTCGTCCTCGATTCCAAATCTCGAATCCGACTGCGACAAATGATCAGTAATAGCGACCAACAACTCGTCAGCAAAAGTATCTTACGAAGAAATCATGCTCATTTGCGTGAACTGCACTCTTGCCGTCAATGCTTCCCTCTGGCGGACCAGCTCCAACGTTTTGGTCCGGACCGGCAGCCAAGCCATGGCAACATTGGTCGTGAAGCTCCAACTCTTGGGCACGAGAGTCCATTTACCCTGATTCTCGGCGTCTTGGCCCGCAGCCTTAGTCTCGGCCTCGGCCAGCAGTTCCAGGATCCGTTTCTCCAGCTTAATCAAATCGTCCATCACAAAGGCGTACATCTGATATTCAGGTTGGCGAGAATGGGGACCTCCCGATCTTTCACCGGCTGTGCGAACAAGATCTGATAGCCACGTGGATTCCGTTTTGAACCATGACAGCGAGGCCTTGACCCGAAAATACTCGTCGTCGCTGTTGCGCAGATATGTGATTCTGACGTACACTGCTGCGACAATAGCGACAACAAATGTGAGGATTCCGGCGACATTGGCCGCGATGGACAGAGGGCTGTCCTGCTGCGACGTCTGGTCCATCGGGATGGTCCAGAGAATGACGTTTGCGGCTCTGTTTCGGTGACGCCAAGTTTGCGAGAGAGAATTGTAACGAGGCTCGCACGCAGTCAATGTTTGACTTGCTCCCACGGGCCCGACAGCAAAGGTCCGAAGGGAGCTTGGGAAGGAGCTTCCATTTGAAGAGAAGTTTCTAGGTTCCAGGTGAAAGGTACCTACCCCTGTGCCCTGGGGCACCCGTCGCTAAGATTTTAGCGCCGTTCTTGGCTTCCCGTAGTGGGGCCGTAATTCACCTCGCTCCGGCCCCGCGTAATCTCGAATTGTCGACGACAGACTCCCGATGTTGCAGTTGATGTCCTCCGAGTTTCCGAAATGACGAGAATTCTCTATATCACTGCAGTTATGTGTGCGGTCTTTATATGCTCTCTTCCGGTTGTTGTCTCTAGATTTGACGATGCCAGTCACCTCATACACTGACGAATGTCTGGGCCAGATCTTAAGACTGGAATTCTTCATCTTTTGGTGTTGGTAAGGTAAGACCAAACAACGGCGGAACACAATTCCAAACATGAGGATCAGGTGAATCGTCTAGTAAAACGGTTCGTCTATTTGACTTGTTTCCAGAGCGCAGAACCTGTGGTGCTCTCGGGGTGTTGAACTTTGCTCACCGGAACAATCCTGTCGATTATCGGAGAAAGCCCTCGCGGAAAGAGCCCTCTTCATATTAATGAGTCGCTGCTTCCTCAGGATCAGTTGTGAAATACCAGAAATATTCTGACCGCCCTCGGTTGACCTATTATGGACGAAGGGACACACTGAATTCCCTACCCTCCTACCCTCCTACCCGGATTTCTTCCACCCTTCTTCTACTTTTTCTCTTCCCCATCCAACCAACCTTTCCAGTCTCCAATCCCAGCTATATCAACCAGACAAGCCCACCAACGAAGGTATTCCCAACTCTTCCCTAGTTACCGATCAAAGCTTCATTCTAACTAGGAATTCCAGCATCATCATCCACAATGTCTTCGCCCTACACCATCCCGTACAAGGCCACCGCCTCGACCTTTGTGCCGGGCGCCGCCGCCCACCCCCCAGCGCCCCAAGATCATGCCGCAGCGAATATGCGGACGGTCCGGCAGCCGGCGGTCGCCGGACAGCCTCTTGCTGCTGACACTAGTCACAGCAATGCCCCGGTGGCCGTGGGTGGCGCCCCTCGGGATGCCATCCCGGCGAAGTTCTCGTCGGCGGTTGAGGCCGCTGCTGGCGGTGGCATTGCCATCGCCGCCCCGGGTGGCCTCCGGGGTGTTGGTGGCCCAGCTTCGGCTGGTGCTGCTGACAGCAGCGGCCAGAGTGGCCATTGTGGTGAAGCTGTGCCCACCACCAGCACTGTGAGTCTCCTCCCTTTTATATCCTTCTTCCTGTCCCCCAATCAGTAACTGGACGTGAGAGAACAACCACAATGGCTCTTTCTTCATGTCCTCATTTCATCTCATGTTGAGTTACTGATCCTGCTTTACTGATCTGGCGCTGCCTGGGAGATCTCCAATATCTATATAAAGCCCCCTTCTCTCCCCTTTGATTCTGACTTCTTTCTTCCTCCAGACCACCACCACCACTCCCCTTGGCACTGACGGCTGTGAAGAAATGGAGCAGCAGCTCCAGACTACTCAGGCTGAGATTGCTCGGCTGAAGGCTGAGAATGCTCAGCTCAAGGCAGACAGTGCAAGAACCAAGGCCGAGAATGGGAAGTTGAGGGAGGCTATTGGCACCGCTGGTCTTGCCTTTGACGAGAACGAGGGGCTCCGGGCCGTGATTCTGCGACTTGAGAAGGTGGCATCGCACAAAGTCATCCAGAACGAGAACTTGTTCCGGCAGATGGCAGACATCCAAGGCCAGGCTCTGGCTCTGAATCAAGATCGAGACAGGCTTCGGACTAAGAACCGCCTTCTTCGAGCTGAGCTTCGCCAGGCCATCAGAACACTTCTTGGTCTCCATAGCGAGAACATGGAGCTGAAGGACAAGGAAAAGGACGCCACTATGGGTGCCCAGATCCTCACCGACATGCTTGCTGCCGTATACAACAAGATCGTTGACGACGCCCCGGACATCATGCCTACTCTTTCGGAGCGTGTGCAGAAGACCATTGAGCATGTCTACGAGAATTGGAAGGAGGAGCAGTTTCTGCAGGTATTCCACCTCGAGCAAGCGATGCAGACGACCTCTCCCTATGATCTGGTCCCTCGGCACACCCCGGTTCCTTCTCGTGGCGGTATCGAGTTCATCCCTCTTGAAGGCAACGAGGAAGATGAAGGTACCCCGAACGCCGTATCTGGTACCTCGACAGTCGTGCCCCCTGCACCGCAGCCGCAACAGCCGGTGCAGCATCAGCCCCCTCCCCATATTCCCAATCACAACATTGCCAATCCGCACGCCACTGGCTTTATACCTGGTCAGACCAACATCTTCAGGCTGATCATCGACTCCCCTGGTCAACAGTTGTATGAGAACAACATGCCCCATGTCGACAGTCCTCACACGCCTACCACCGGTGGCCCTGCCCCTCCTAATGGCGGTACTGTCAGCCTCTCCGACAACCTTTACGATCCTGATACTCCCACCCTTCATGGCGCTTCTAACGCCGTTGACGGTCGCGAGGATCCCCGCGATGGCATTACCATGACCAACGACGAACCCGAAGGTCACGAGGATCTCCAGACTCCCCAGACTCCACAAACTCCCACTCCTCTTCGGCACCATGGAGCGAATGTTCTTGGAACACCGGATGCTTGAGTGCGTCCACTGAGCTGAGTTTTCTCGATATCTTCCGATCAGGTAAGTCCTTGATGCCAATGTCTTTGATGCTTGACTTCTTTTACTGACTGATTGTTCAGGCAAGAGCAGCCACGATTCCCATGAGCGCATTGATCATGTCCACTCGCACTAATGCATGCTTGGCAGCAAGGCGTTACGACGAGTCAAAAGAGCTTTCATAGCGCATTGAGCTTTGCGACAGTTCTTCTGGGTGTCTTGGAGGTTGCGATTGCTTTAAAAAGCTTCTATCTAGGCTTCAAATTACCCTCTAGATTTCCTTGGAGTCTTGGTCCCGGCTCATTTTGGCCTTTCCGCAATCACCGCTCTTTGGTCACGACTTGGCAACAACAACAATCAAGTTGGCATACGAACTCTCCTTTTCTGTGGTACGACATTCGACTTATGCCATTAAGTATTCATAATTCTTTCTTCATCGGTTACGGCACTTCTTCTTCTCTCTTTTCTTTCGCAAGACCTGCACTTTAATACACATGGCTAGCATGTGGCAGTCGTGCATCGGCCTCTTGCATGGGAAGCTAGATTTTCTTTTCACCCCCGCCTTTAATAGACAGCATAGTTTGTCTACCGTTGGCATCGCGGGATTGGTTTCGGAACGGTTTGGTATTCAGGGCTCAGAATGGGATCATAAGGGAAAGGGATATGGCGATTGCGGCTACCAGATGGACATGCGAGGCTCACAATAGCAAGCAGGGTTAGCATACAGCAATCAGACGCTCATATCTCGTCAATGAAGTCGCTGGCATCGAGTGAATGTGTGACATGTGGTGGTCGTTGCCATTAGGCTAAGTTCTGGGCAGTGAATCTCTTGACGATAGTGTTGCTATAAAAGCTGGCCTCTCCTTCTTGAAGACTGGAGTAACCCGCTCAAACCAACCTCTAAGAGCACCACAAACCCATTGCTAGAATGACCTTACTTGATTACATCTCACATGGACGAACCACCACTACCCCCGCAGCCCACAGAGCGAGAGGGCAACCCCTCATGGGGCAGACTACGAACAGTCAGGCGAGCCCGCAACTCAACCCACGACATCCCCTGCGGCGAAGAATGCCTAGTATACCCAAAAGGTAAGACCAATCACACGCCGACCGGAATCATGGGCAAGATCGCCCGATATCTAGAACTAGACCTCGAGAGCCGACCCTCAAAGGACGACGTCTGGATGGAGAGGAAGGGGAGAAAGAGGCGTCGTGGCGGGAGACATCGGCGCTGCCCGCGGCCGAACCAGTTTCATCCAGGTGAGGAAGGAGGTTTGGAGGATGCGGAGGAGACTATGGATGGGGAGTTGATTGAGCCTGTTGCGCGGGAGGTAGGTGGCGCCGGCGGTTGTGGTGATGGTGGTGGTGAGGTTGGGAGAGTGTATCCTCCTGCTGCTGTGCGCGGCCAGGAGAGACCTGCTGATCGGGTGGCTGCCGTTTGGGGAGGTTGCGAGAATCCGGCTGCTGGGCCTGCTATCGAAGAGGCTACTCCGGTGCTTCTGTGTCCTGGACAGGCGAGGGAGGGGGAGGTGAGGCTACCTGGCGCTGTCGAGGTTCCTCGAGGTGAAGGCGCTGATCCATCTCAGAGATGGGAAGGAGGTTCCGGTCGAATTGCGACTAGTGGTCAGTGGCGGTGGTGACATATCTTTCAATTAGATAGAGTTGATATAGTTACATTATGGTTTGAGCATAATGAAGAACTGGCCTTCTTTGGGACCTTTCACGAACCCGTGGTTCTTGGAATACCTCAGGTTGGCGAAGTCGAGTGATAGACACCACTGTGACATCAGTGCATGGCCTAGAGTGAGCGATAGAAGAATCAACGGCAAGGCTTGAGTTTTCTGGAGCTATGACTGGAAACATAGGGGAGTATTCAGGCAGGCTTTTAGTCAAGGAAGATGTGATGAGCAGATTGACACATGATCTAAGAAGCAAGATGATCAACACAAGTAAATTTCAAGCAAGGCGCAGCTAATAACATTACCACTTCGGTGCACTTGCCTTCCTCTATGTATGATGTGCCTCCTATGAACTTCTGGTGTAGTTGTCTGTCTGCCTCAAGGAGTTTTCGTTGGTCGCTCGCATATCTGATGCTGTACTCTAGGCAAGGAAGTCTTGCGTATCAACAAACTTCAATTAGCCCTTCAAGTACCTAGCGTCTGGTACTGTTCAAATGAGAACATCATGATGCCAAGCGTTTCTTTTAGAAGGAGACCACACTAAAACGTCAACCATTCAAGACCGTTGAGGTAGAATTCCAGCATCGCGACACGTAAAAGACTTGAAGAGGAATTGACTCAATGCAGTTTCGACTCTGACGCCTGCCCAACACCTACCCTTAACTCGACATTCTCAAATGTTCTGAACAATTGGAATTTGAAACTCGGAAGTTTCGTTCCACGTCCCAGGCACCAGCGGCGAGTCCGCCCTCAAGTCAGCCCGCAAGGCGGCCATCGTCAGCCGCAAAACTGGGACCGCTCCGTGAAAGAACACCAAAAATCCCCCACAAAACAAGCTCCGTTCCGCACCCTCACAACGTTGCACAACCTCACTCGACTTCACTCAACGTCACCTCATCTGGCCCGGAAAAGAATAGAAGCAACATCACGTCACCAGAATTTCGCCTCAATCCTCAGCAAAGACAGCCTCGCAAACAAAAGTTACCAAAGAACACCATCATCGCCATGGCATCCAACCCCGAAACCGCTCAACCTCCACCACGAACCCAACCTCAACCGCGTCCACCACCACCCGCGTTCAACCTCACCTACCCCCCCTCCCTAGAATCTTACAACATCCCCGCGGCAACTTGGCTCACCGCAAACTCCAAATCATGGGACGGCCTCGCAACAGGCGCCCTCATCTTCTCCCCCTCGACCAACAAAATCCTCCTCCTCCAGCGCGCCGCCCACGACAGCATGCCCCTACGCTGGGAGACGCCCGGCGGTGCAGCGGACCTAGAGGACGTGAGCCTGTTTGCAGCGTGCGCGCGCGAGCTGTGGGAGGAGGCTGGGCTCGAGGCCGTGGAGATTGTGAGAATCGTAAGCGAGGGGGAGGGGAAGGACCCAGGGAGCGTGTTTACGAATCGGACTGGGACGAGGGTTTTTTGTCGGTTTGCGTTTGAGGTTACGGTGAGGGATGATGGTGATGGGGGGAGAGGGGTGGAGGAGATGGTGAGAATCGATCCGGAGGAGCATTGTGATTTTGTGTGGGCTTCTGAGGAGGAGGTGAGGAGGGAGAGGGTTGGGGAGAGGGAGATTCCGATTACGAATGGGCAGATGGCGAGGTTGATTCTTGATGGGTTCCGGAGGAGGAGAGAGGAGGTCTAGAGGGTTCATGGCTGGTGAGGAGTTGTCGAGCACAGAATGGTCGGTTGTCCTTTATGTCAACGAGGACGAGGAACTATAGAGATAGATGAGGCTCTTGGAGCAAGATCAGAAAGAATCGACACCATTACGAAGTTAGTATTGCTCCGGCATAGAGGACAGGATATCATTGCGTGAGACGAAGGAGACAACCATAATGATGATTTCATCAATGAAAGATACTCGAGTGTGCATACCGTTTGGATACTCAAATGCATTCCCATAAGCCAATATGGCGTTCTTGCCTTCGTGATGGATTACTCGCTCTCATGTATCTCTGCCAATCATCGCCTTGATACATCCGTAATCCCTAGGCATCTAATAATCAAGACATAACACCAAAGCCGAACCCACCCATACATCCTTCATGCTCACAACACCATGACTCTTAGTTCAGAGTCCCGCTCAGTAGCCCGCCCCTGCCGGAGTCCAAGGCCCTTCACGATAGATATGGTGCCGACGGCCACTGTCGCCATGAGAAACAACAACCTTGTGCTTCATAGCCCCGATGAGTGTCAGCCGCTGGTCAATATGGAATACTTTATAGAGGGCAATCAGAAAGAGAAAAGAGAAGTTCTCCAAAGAAGCGCAGCGTACTGAAAGTTTCCTTCATCGGCGTTCAACCATTCCATAAGGCTGAGTAGAGATAGCTTCACCATGGCTGCCAGACCGCGCATCTGGCGCACTTCAGCCTGGCAAGGGGACAAATAGCTTCTGGGTGTAAGATAGCTTTACTTGGATGGACTGTGAAGAGCCCAGAGGTATGAAGTGGCAGCTGGTATACTCGATATCTTGATAAACAGTGTCGGCTGACATACGAGGATATGATAGTGAAAGGTGGGGGTTCAGAAGTCATCACGGCCTTCTTCATGTCAAACATGGATACATGAGCGTCAGCTGACGCCCCAACGACACCCTTATGTTTACGAAAGGTCGCAACGTGGCGGCTGAATCCTTTCTGGGTCTTGCGAGCAATCGGAGCTTTTGCCATAATTGCCAGGCCAATCAGCGCAAACCGCTCCCAAGATGATGGGTTGAGGAATTCAGTAAGCAATTACAGGAGCGATCGCCAATAAGCTGCTGCCTACCTTGAGTGCTAAGACTTGCTCTCGCCATCTTGCAAAGTTGACTCTGATCCTACCCGTAAGATCATCAACTTTTGAAATATCAAAAGAAGCCCGCGATGCTCCCAAACCTGGGCATGATCGTCGGCCCAAGGTGTTTCTATGAAGTGCTGATCTTCGGGCGAGAGATGCCGGCGCCAGGGCGGAGCCGAAGCGAGACAGCGTTTTGCTGCGTGCAATGGGCCGAGGGATCACTACTGCGGCCCGACGCCGGCGGTAGATTGAGGCGCAGAATTCGCAACATCGGCGATTCAGGTACCAAAGTGCATGCATCTGCACGTTCGAGAGGAAGGACTTGACAAACTTGGCAGATGCCCTGTTCGACTCAGGGGTAGTTCGTGGGCTGGGTGCACTCCAGGGTCAAAGCGAGCAAGGCAAAGCGAAGCAAAGGCTTTGGGGCTTTGAGGCCTCTGCCGATCTAAGATTCTAATGAATGCATCTTGTTTGAACGTGGAGCAACAATAGTTTGGCGGCAATTTGAATTCCCTAGTAGGGCGTTCCACTGGAGGCGATGACTTGTCAATATCATGCCGAACGCGATAGCGGCTTGGTTGCTCGACTTGATTCAAGGTGCTTAGGACCGTAGCCTGGTAGCAGCGTACCGCGTCAAACGAGCTTCAGACATGACTTGATGGAGCTCAGAAGCCTCAAAGTGCGAACACCAAGCGGGCACACCGGTCATGCCGGAGCTCCGGGAGCACGGGTCTAGACCTCTGCAGACAGCCCACTAAGAGCCTTACACGGCCCGGACAGCGACCGTGGCGGATTTACTTCGTCATTTGCGGCTCAGGCTCGGTGGTGCAGAACTGTCGTGATAGCGTGGAGCGTAGTGTACAGGTAGTAGTGTCGTCTTTGTTGAGGCCAGCTCCATAGCTCCTGAGCTTCAGAGGTGGAAATGGCGCTACTACGATGATCGGCAATGCCCGACGCATACCATCATCAGGGCTGCCCAAGCCGTTGTCCTCCTCCACCCTGTAGCAGCGTAGGGGAAAATTAGCACAGTTAGTCAGGTTCCTAGCGCAGGGTCCCAATGATTGAGGCGGAATCATTGCCAAGGGGGGTCTCGAAGAGATGGAATCTATTGCTGACAGAGGTTGATTCCATGGCGTAGATCTGACAGAAACGAGCAACGGATGACACGAATGAGGCGAGCGCAAAAGTGAGTGGCCTTTGGCGTTGCCGTTTTGGGGAAGCCGGCAAGGAAACAGAGCTGAGTCTCGAACTTGAGCAATGAGGGGTCGTTGGGCGGTGAGTCCCAACATCCCCAGTCGGAGGCAGAACCGGAGAGGAAAGATGATCCGTGGAGTGGAAATAGTCTGGATTATTCGTCTGTAGGTTTTCGTAGACTGTACTCCGTATCTGTACCTGCAATGTGGATGTGGTGGGATGGTTGGTGAGGCTGCTCATTGGGCTCCGCTGAAGTTGGTTATTGGCATGCCGGGGTTTGAAAAGCCATGATCGGCGCGCCTACATCCAAGACACCCCGCGAAGGAGAAGGAGAGCGAACTACTGAAGAACGACGTGGGGTCTGCAAAGCTTTGATGGCTCATGATGCCGAAAAAAAAAACCAAAAAAAAACCAGGGACTTTGTGGATCTATGAGGCACAGTAGTGAGTATCCACGATCTCTTGATGCTGGTCTCAGTTTCGTCCAAGGACTGGACTCCATCACAATACCTATCTCAGGCTCCAGTCCTTTCGTGATGAGGCTTGATAAGTTTGACAGGCGGCTTGGTACCTAAGCTGTGGCGAGTTGCTTCGTGGAGGCGGATGGATATCCATTCTACTAGTTCGCCTTGTGCTGGGTGACACTGACGGGAGGTGAGGCTATGGGTGATGGGATTCGCTGTTGTTGTCGTGAAGATTTGCGGTGAGCTAGTTCGGGTAGGTCGTCAGTCCCAAGATTTGGATACGACTCTGCGTGCGCCTTGATTGATAGCTGGTGACCCATGGCAATAATACCAGCTGGATTTGTTTGTTGTTTTTGGCGACTCAGACTGTACATACTCTGTAGTCTGTACGGACCGTAACCGTACTCCATCCCCAGTAGTCTCTTACGCCCGCCCGATGGCAATATGGGACGACTCGAGCTTGACCGCCGCAATTGGACGTGGGTTGACATTGACAATGCATCGTTGCCAATTGGGGAGAAGTGAGAAATCTGATGGTGCGTTATCATCGCGGATGACAATGAATGGCAGATGACAGCAGCAGCGTCACATTGCGGCGAGCTTTCCGCGGAGTCCAATGCAGCAGGCGTCACGGATGCGGAAGTGCCAAAGTGCTTGTGGCTGCGTGGTAGGAACATCGATTGTGCCTACCTCACCTAGGTGCCCAGATTGCGAAGGTACCTTGCTTTACTGAAGGACCTGGGACTGCAGTACGCCTGAAAGTGGCAGTGACGATGCGGAAATGTGTTGCCGTGCTTCTTACCTGCTTTGCGAAGGTAGGTACAGCCGTACTGCTGCTTCTTTCCTGTTGCAACTTGAAGCTGTGGCTGATTGCTTCCTGCCTCTTTCTTGATGAAATCAATTGCGGCTGGCCGGCACTCTCGCGGGGCAGGAGCAAGATGCCGTGCAACCTACACTACAACTGCCTGCATCTACACGGTACACTGCTGCAGGCGCATAGGTACCCACGTACCTTCCTCAAAGGTGCAGGAAGTTACGAATCCGCGACTCACGCGGCCCCACTCCCCAGATGCTGATGACCTCAGTGGCGTCGATCCTCGATCTTGCATTCGTGGCATTGGCTGCAGCCAGCTCGACTGTGGATACCGACTTCCCCACACCTTCCCAGTCGAGTTTTCCAATCCCCATGTGCTTCTTTCCCTTTTCGCTCATGATTCCTCGGTCATCAGTCATCAGTCAGCATTTTGTTGCTCTGCCGTGTTTCCCCCCTCCCATCGTCACTCTATTGTGTGTGTTTGGTTCCATTTAGTCCCGAAAGGCATCTGTCAGCTCACTTTTTTTCCTTCTGTTCTTTCACCGGCTTCGGAAGACGACCGACCGGTAATGTGGATCTTCCGGCCCTACCGAGCCCTCTGAAGTCCGTTCTCGAGGAGATGAGGGATATGGATAGACTCTACCTACCTACTACTTCACGTGGGGAGCTGAGAAAACGAACTCGAACCATGCGATGACTTCGAATCAATTCCAAGAAGCCTCGCTCGGATCCGCGTCTGGATTCTGCTTCGGTTCACTCGCGAACCCTCAGACCCCTTGCCCGAACTCTGCTCAGCATCCTCCGTGAATGCAGTGACGCACTTTGCGTCGGCTTGTCCTTGATTTCCTCCCCGGCTTGCACAGCACGACGGCACAGCGTGGACGCCGCCCAGCTCAGCTCAACCTAGGCGGAGGCACTGGAGTAGAACACAGCTCACAATATGATCTATTCGACTCTTGCTAGCTCAATCTCGACCTCGCAGACTCATCCCCTCACACGGTTACACATGCACTTACAAGACACAAGACACCACATGCTATGCTACTTGCGGTACTCCCAACCAACTCACAACCAACTGCATGCCGCATAACCGCGCTACTGTTTCTTGTCGACCTCCAAATCTCGCGCTAGAGCCTTGTTTCGTCCATGGTCACCCAACCTGCCGCAGGCCTGCTCGCACTCACCCGCCCACCACCTCTCTAGGAAGGCTCTTGAGGCTGCTCTGTGCCTTGATCTGATGGCCTCGCCAGACTGACCCGGACACGAGACCTGCCTTACACGCGCATCTTTGGTTGACTCGCACTCTGTTGCAATGATGCGTCTGCGGTCTGTTAGGTCATAGCCAACCACTCCCTTGCGAATTCGCAAAGGTCTGTCAACCAAGTTGCGCGCAAAATACCTGTCTCGGGCGCTCTCAGGATGCTGTGGCTCTCAAGACTCTGGCCCTTGACTGGCTGCCATGTCAGACAGCTGCACCCAGCAAAAAAGGTGCCGTCATCATCTCCCTTTTTAGGGTCGTCTATCAGGCACCGGCCCGTCCTGGCGCGCTGACAAGCTTACTGTCCCTATCTCCGCCTCCCCACACTGCCGGGTGCGAATCTTCCGCTGCCTCCAACCCGGAACTACGCAAGTGTTCTCTTGGCATTTTCGTTCAACGGCCGCCGTGGTAGCTGCTGTAAGGGACTCACAGTTTTCGAGCGAGCCAGCAACTCTTGATAATACGTGGGTTCGAAAGTATTGCGAGAGTACGCAGAACAAAGACTGTAGCATAGCAATCCGAGCTCAATAAGGAGCTCCATCGAGGCCTCGTCGTTGGGCCCCAATCGAAGAGCCTACAGATCGCGGAGGATCGCACTTAAGCCCGCCAGGATATCCTCGATGCCCTTTTTCAACAGTCATCGTCAGCCCTGCAATTTTCACCGCCCGCAACTCACTGGCCAGTTCGTGGCATACTGTTGCCCTGGGGTTTCCCATGTCGAGAAGCCAAAAGACCCTCCTTCCGCCATACGTACTCCTCTTTTCCGATTAGGCCTGCTTTGGAACAGCTTTCTTCCAAGGAACAGCGCCAGTCAAGACCTTGGACTGCACTTTCTGTGCTGCGTGGCCCCCTGTTGACACCCCAGCCACTAGGCTCAATGCAATGAGCCCTAGGTCAGCCTGGCCAGCCCGAATTCTACAGTTTGGAACACCAAAGTTGAGATGGCAGAGATTGCGTCTTAATGCGAGAGAATAGGAGATGGAGAAGGCCATGATGCAAACGGGCGTGCGAGTGAAACATGGCCGTTTGGCGCCACACGGTTGGGAACTGGTGCACAGGCAAACAATCAAAGTTCCAGAGTCACAACTACTTACCTACCCTGCCTTCAACCTCTGAGCATGCGGTAATGTGTTGCGTTGCCCTTCGCCGCATCCCATCATTTCACACACACTCTTCGAACTGTCAAGTGTCAAACCTTCAGACCATCAAGCATCTCAGTGGGACGACACCCATTATTCTCGCAAGATGACTCGGACATGGCGATTTCCAAGAGAGTGTAGCGCATGACTCTCTAAAGGACCAATGAGGGTGGCGTGGGGATCTCACAGGACAGCCAGGGCACGCAGGGGTTACGGCGGTTTGGTCTTGTACTTCTTGGAAGTCTCGGCGCCGCGGCGGCCATCCATTGAAAGTCAGAGACATTTGATACTCATGCCAGGCCTCCAAGAGTCCAGCCATCCCATCAAGTCGCGTGTTTTGGCATTGCCCTACCCACAATGGCAAAGGATTCGTACCTGCGAAAACACCACACAGCGTCTCCGTGGCTCCGCAGCTGTGAATTGCGGGCCGAGTCTTGGGATATGGAATCATTGAATTTCAGCGTACGCGATATACACGGAAAAAAGGATTGCTCCGGCAATTGTCGTTCGCCGTTCGTCGGTGCCTCAGTTCTACATCTGCGAAATGGCCAGGGCAATGTTGCTCAGTAACCAACATTTGATCATTTGTCAATTGGCGGGCAAAAAGTCCGGCACGTATGCCGAAGCTCGGCAGACGGGGGGATCTGCTCATCGCCTAACTTATTTGGTGCCAGATCACGTTGATCTGTCAAAAGAGGCAGAACAGAGTTGAGACTACAACGGCACTAGGACGCAATAGACGCGCTGACACGGCACATTGAGACTTTTGGTGGCCGCGGCACGATACGTCGTGACGACTGTGCTCGAGCTTGACCCATCGTAGTGATTACCGAAGCATTTCTTCTCATCTTCCAGAAGGATATCAACAATAACGGCCGGGGGAAAAGAGGATCGCTCTATTGTTCGACATTGAGAAGTATGTACTCCGTACTCGCCAACGGATGATACGGCGCATCATTGCCCGATATTGCTTGCGGCTACGCCCTTGGATCGCGGCTCATCGCATAGACCTGCCAAGGTCTTGCTTGCCAACGAGTCCCGATAGACAGCAGGCGGCAAGGCATGGTTCGACAACATCCCAGGTGTGCCCTGGGGAGCGACCAAACGGATTCGAGACTGTCACACTTGTCTGTACCGAATACGTCGTGCTTCATGTCAAATATGAGAAAGAGCCAAAGATCTATTGGTGAAGCGGCAGACTGGAGGTAAAGATGGTATGTACATGCAAGTTGCCGATAGTTGGCATGTGTACGGAGTAGAACGCAGGCTGCTCACACATTGGTTTGTCGAATATTCGGTAGAGTCTCTCTCTCTCTCTCTTATCAAGCACCAGCCACACTGCCACGAATACAAACTCCACCAACGCCGACCACTCGCCACGCTGATCTGCATTTCTCTCTCGCATTTGGCTGGATTCCCAGTCTTCCCCGGCTATGCGCAGCCACTGCTTACTCACACAACGCAGAGGAGAAAGACATTCACTTTGACACCGTCATCACTCTCTGTTTCGCACCACTCCCTGCATCTCCAGCAAGACATGGGCAGATGCAACTCTGCAAGTGCAGGACGCCAGACAATTGGTATCCGCCCAGGCGCCAGGAAAGCCGAGCCCGGCCCAGCGCGGAGCCACAATTCAGAAGTCCCTTGCCCTTCTATTGGAAACGAGCAGCTGCGTACACTGGAAATTTGAAGAGAAAGAAAAAAAAAACCCCCAATTTCAGAGGCAGCAACCAGGGTCATACCAAGGCCTTGAATACATCATAGGTTGATCATCCGTTCACGCAAGCTCTGAGCAAGGACTTCCTGAACATCCGGCCGGCCTGCAGATGCTTGGAAGAAGACGAAGAAAGTCTGCTCCCAATTGCCCACACACTCAATGGATTGGACTGGATCGGATTGGGCTCTGCCTACTTACGGATACCTTACCTAGTTGATTCAAACCACCATACGTACCGAGGAAGGTCTGGCAGGCAATAGTTGCGCATGCCGCCAACTTTCATGGTTGCCAATGCCGTCTCTTCCATCGGTTCCGCGCTACGAATACCTCAGCTCATCCTGCGTGCCGTCCTTTTCCTGGTGTCTGTAAATAATATTCTTCTTCCTCTTACAACTACCTACACACACACACGCGAGCTACCAGAGCCATCTATCGCATTGGAATTCCGCAAGCGTCCCGTCTTATCCTTCGTCTCCCGTTATACCCGAGGGCAATAGTCCACAAACCTCGACATACCTTCAGTTAGAACCTACGTAGACATTCGCTACTAATCGCCCACGCCACTCAGACGTTCAATTCCATCTCGTCCCGCCTCGTCCGCCATTGTAAGCTATGCCTATTGCCTACGTCCCCCTGCCCTGCTCTTTTACCTTATTCACTATTTTCCTTCTTCCCCTCTTCCCAAACGTCCCATCTCATTTCAACCCATAATATACCCCCCGTCGCTTCGTCTTTTCTTGCGAAGGCCAGAGCCAAACAGAAGAAGGAAAAGAAGTCCATCCGTCCTTCTTTGGCCCCCTTATCCTGCTCCTCCCGCCCCAAATCAAGCTCGCAAGTTACCCATCCTTGGAAGAGGGGACACACAGGGCGCACACCGCACACACCGCACACCACTCACCGTGGCCGCGTCGCAGAGTCTCTTCCCCCGCCAGACAGCATCCTTGCATGCTGCTTGAGTCTACCGTCACAACCAATCCCACTATTTCGTTGGATACGCTGCGCGACAAAGCCAATTCCCACTGTTTCCATTCGGCATCCAGAACTTTGAGGTTGGGATACCGTCGCAGCAGTGAACCATCGCGACCGCTTTACCCTGCCGTACCTGGTCTTCCGGCTTGCCTGCCCACGCCTCTCCGCCTCTCACTCTCTCACTATCACTCTCATATTCACACACTTCTCTTCACCGTACGTGCGCTCCGCTCAACTGTACCTCTCTTGCTGTTCGCTCGCCTTGCTGGTACTCTCTAGCTCTCGCCTACCATTTCACATCTCCATATTCCCCCCGCCTGAACAGGGGCAGTTCCCGGGTCATCGACTCTAACCGCTTCGCCTCGCCCTCGCTTGCCTCTCCCTTCTTCCCCCATCCTACACCCCTCATCGTTGTCGACATCTTCCCTGTCGTCAACATCTCACTCGTCGATTATCGATTCTCTGGCCCATCTCATCGCTCTTTCCCCCACCAGTCACTGCAATCACGGAATCCTCACTCACCCCCCTCCCTTCTGTACCTTCACAGGTCTCTCAGGCTTCAACAGTTCGAGTGGCGTTGCGCGCGGGGCTCCCCATCTTCACTCTACTGAGGCAGTCAGAAGGTAAAACGTGAGACATCCATTCAACACGGACGGAGCCTGACTGGTCCGGACTTGTGAGAGTGTCCTGCGGTATCTTTGCCGACTTGACCTGGCCGCCCCGGGACTGGATGAGAATTGAATTTCGATTGGAGACTTTCGATGCTTGTTCCCACCTTGCTCTCGTCTATCCCACACTTTCTCCCCTCCTTCTGATCTCTCTTCCCTCCCTCCTCCCACCACGGCTGCTACTTGTTCCTGTACAAACACACACACACTCACTCACTCACTCACACTCACACTCACACTCACACTCACGCACTCACACGCACCTTATCCCGCACCCGCACCCGCATGCCGTACTGATCTTCCCGTTGTACCTAGCAACTAGACTTTCTTCTCCCGCCAAACAAGACGCAGAGATCTTGCTTTTCCTTCAGGAGGTCCGAGGGTGGAATGTGATTAAGCCTCCACCCGGCTCTTGTCACTGACTGATCGCATGCACGCCTGACTCTGACGCTGCTCAACCGGTACGTCTTGCATTTTCCTTCTAGTACCTTTCCCTCACATTCTGAGGCTGCCCGTCCCGCCTAGCGCCATCTCCATCTCGTTGTACCTTTCCATACTCCATACGCCTTTCTTTACCTTGCCTTACCGGCCGTTAGTCTTGTCTCCCAAGACCAAGACGACGCATTTCTTATGCCCCATGCCTGTCTCTCCATGTGCAGCAAGTGCTCGCACCGCGCCGTGTCCCATCACCGCTGCACATTATCACGGGCAACCCTGCATCCCACCTCAAACCCCCATCATCCCTAACTCGCCTCGATGCCCGACACTCCTTGACCCGACCTACACATCCTCGTCTCCTCTTCCTATGGATACCCTCACTTGCTTTTTGCCAGCGCATAGAACCATCTCATGCACCTAATCTGGCCAGTACCCCAGACCACTCTCCTATTGTCTCTGACCGTAGGAAACTTCCCCTACACACGCCCTTTCTAAAACTCCATACCTTAAACTTCAACCTCTCTCTTCTATTTCTTATACATACTCTGCATACCGCGCCCACTTTCTGGCTGAGTGATTCCGGACTCTTTGTCACTCGGCCACACGCTACATGTTTTTTCCTACCAGTGGTGTCTAACAATGCCGGCCACCATGACAGATTCGGAGCGATCTCGGCGTACGGAAAACTGGATTCCCACATCCACCCGAGGCGGCGTCTACTACTGCCCCAGATATCTTCTCGATCCTCCCGCTACACAACAAAATCGCCTACCAACGCCGCCCATCCGTGCTCGCCAAGTAAGACCGCGATCAATACACATCACTTCGTGGCCCTCGGGCTTTGTACCCCACGAATTACGGCCACAACCAGAACGTCCTGTCAAGAGGAGGAAACCGTCAAAAGCAGTATCCCCAACTACAACAGCGCTGGGCAAGACGTCATTGAAGTTCAGCATCAAGCAGTTCTTCTCCCTCTCTCAAAAGCAAGTGCCGAGTCGTTCTACGTCGCGCGCATCCACACTCTCCAGGCCCACGCTTTCGAGACCCCCCAGCAGAGCCGCGAGCATTCTCAATCGACTCTCTACCTATCGTGAGGTAGATTTGGTGGTTCCGGACGAAGACACAATGGCGCTACGATCTGCCGCCATGAGCGAGGCCCTGCGGCCGCCTCTGATGAGCTCTACTTACAACACACCCGGGCAGCGAAACAGCTTGATGTCGGTACGGAGCGCAAAGAGCAACGTAACATCAATGGTCACCGAGATCCCCAAGCCAATCGCCCATGGCAGCGGCGTCAGCTGCTCGATCTTGATGGCGGAACCGAACATTTTCTTGACTGGGTTCGACCACGACGGCCACAGACAACATTCACAAGGCGGCACAGCTCTCCTTCGCGGAAAGCTGCAATTGAAGGTCACGAAAAACATCAAGATCAAGGGTGTGAGCTTGAAGTTGGTGGGAAAGGCTCGCACCGAATGGCCCGAAGGAATTCCTCCCTTGAAAGTCGACCTCTATGAGGAGGAGTCGCTGCGTACGCAAGTTTTGACCTTTTTCAACGCCGTAAACGACGGGTGGGAGACCGAGTACGGGAATCAGTGTGTCTACACATTGAAGAACAGCTCCACGAATTCTTCCTCAACCAACCTCGCCTCCAGCTCTCCCCGCAACTCGATGTCGCCCTCGCTACTCTCAATACCGCCTAACCGACAGGGTCTTACCGCCAAGGAGCTGAAGCGCCTGTCTCTACAGTCAAATCAGTCGAGGAGCTTTGGCAAGGGCGACAACCCCAGCGGCAACCAGGCAAAGGGTTACAAGGTGTTTTACCCAGGTACTTATGAGTACACCTTTGAGCTGCCCATCGACCACCATCAGTTGGAGACAACTAAGCTTCAGTATGGCTCTGTGAAGTGGGAGCTGCAGGCAACCGTTGAGCGAGCTGGCGCTTTCAAGCCCAATCTTCACGGTTCCAAGGAAGTCGCCATCGTCCGCGTGCCAGACCAGCTCTCGCTTGAAATGACGGAACCCATCTCAATTAGCAGGCAATGGGAGGATCAACTCCACTACGACATTATCATTTCGGGCAAATCGTTTCCCCTGGGCACCAAAATCCCGATTGCCTTTAAGCTCACGCCGCTTGCCAAGGTTCAGGTTCACAAACTCAAGGTTTTCGTCACCGAATCGATTGAATACTGGACCAACGACCGTAGAGTTACCCGTAAAGATCCGGGTAGGAAGATTCTCCTGCTCGAGAAGACTTCTGGCAAGCCATTAGACCCTGCCTATGCGTCGTCGGATGTTCGCGTACTCAATGGTGGTGAGCTCACGCCCCGCCAGCGCCGGGAGGCCCGAGAATCTGCAGCTATGCGGCGCGCAGCCGATGCCTCTCGACACGGCGTCATGCCCGAGCCTCTCCCCGAACCAGTAGACAACATCTTGGGTGACTTGGATCTTGGACTGGAGAGTTACTGGGGGTCCACCGAAATTGAAATGAACGTTCAATTGCCGACTTGTGAGACCATGGCAAAGAGCAAGGAGATGCGCTTGCACCCCGATTGCAGTTGGAAGAATGTCAATGTGTACCACTGGATCAAGGTAAGTCTTTTTTTATCCACTTGATTACCCGCAACGACTAACAGCCATCCTAAGATCGTCATGCGGATTTCCCGCCTCGACCCTGAGGATCCCACCGGTACCAAACGCCGTCACTTTGAGATCAGCATCGACTCACCGTTCACGGTACTCAACTGCCGCGCTACCCAAGCCAACACCTCTCTTCCCGAGTACTCAGGCCCCGATGTTGGCCTGAATCAAAGCCGTCACACGTCTTGCGGCTGCCCCGATGCTGTCACTATCTCTGGTCCATCCGAGGGCTCACCCAACAATCTTTCAACCGGCGCCCTCACCGTAATGGAGGCGCCTGGTAACCTTCCCGCGCCCCCACAAGCCGCCCACCTTCCCTCCTCACCGCAACCTACAACCGGCGGTACCGGCCGGTCGTCGCCGCCGAACTCCCAAACGTCGGTTGACCCTCTCGCCGACGTACATCCCCGACCCATTCACCTACTTCGCGTGCCGTCCTACAACCCGCCTGCGTTTGATGCTGAGACGCCCCCGCCGCCCGCCGAGAACGATCAGCTTCCGCTGCAGACGCCCCCACCTCAGTACGATGTCATTGTCGGCACGCCGAGCGTTGACGGCATGGCAGACTACTTTGCTCGTCTCGCTGACTACGGCTACGACGAACCCGAGGAAGACTCTGACTCGGATGAGGGCCCGGCTCGCATCACTGAGCGTGGAGGGCGCGTCAACGTGGCGCACCCTCGCACACCCGGCGGCAGGCGCGCTCCCAGCCGCAGTATGGAGATCCAGCGCCCTCCCGTCGAACTAAGAATGGACGCTCTACCCAGCTTAAACTTGCGCAGGGATGGTGTCCACCCGCAAATCAACTGAACATAATGCTGTAATATCACAGAAAAAGAACTGTCACAAATTGGAGGAGATGAGATGATCAGACGAGAAACTTGGACGATGAAGACTTGGAGAGGACACATTCGAATTACTTTTGCATCATGACTATGGATCATCGAGACGACATCTAAAAAACCACTTACCAATGCATCCTCATCAGGATTGGTCGGCGCATTCACGAAGGGGAATGGGTTTCGGTTGGGGAATGTATGCTCGTTAGATGCGAGCAGTACCAGGAGGAACACAGTCTGGCGTTCTTGTTGTCTTTTTTTTGGGATATATACCTGGACTCTACGTCTACTGCTCTGTGTGAATATTGATTCCCTGGATATGTACTGGACTTGAAGACAAACACCTTACATCATGCACACGATTCTCTTAAGTAATGGTGATGCTTCATGATCTCGCCCGATGGCACTCGGCTATTATCATGTTGTTTTCAGCGGACTTCACACTGAACGTAGCTTGATCACTTGCATATAACATCAACCGCCCGCTGAAGGGTGCACTACATTGAACCTAGCGTGGCATGGCACCTATCAGACCAGTTCAGCAGGACCAGCTATTGAATTACTTGGCTTTTCTCCTAATCGAGGTGCTTCTCGCCACACCAAGAACTCTATAAGCTATGTGAAATCGGCCCAGTCCCGACCCATCGGTGCATGTAATTTCTCACCGACGGCTATTGGTATCAGAGATTGCGGCGGGACCCCCGTAGGAGACAGGGTAAACGATTGAAAAGGGGGCGCTGAGGACTGCCGTGGTCTGGGTTTCTTCAAGGGGTCGGGGGTTGCGAAAAAAGGGGGCGAGGGACGAAGATCGATTGGTGGTCTTTTCCTCGGGGCACGTGGAGGAAAGTCAAGTCGATTGGCATTTAGGAGGTTACCGGAAAGCGCCGTCCATCAATCGAGAGTTTGACAATGGGGGATCGAAGGGGGAACAAGGGGATTCCGGTAATCACTTTAAAAGGCTACGTTCGAATTCGTTTGGCTGCGAATCCTATGAGCCATGAGTGAGATGTCGTCATGGACGGGGGATTATTTGGGAAGGGGTCCCTTGAGAGCCATAGGATCCTGGTCCCGTGTTTGGAGGGTAGAGGGCATGTATATGAACGAAGTTACCAGCGTGACGACTATCTTTATTGACCAGCGGCAAGCGAAACCGTAGCCGGAACTTTAACGTTATCCTGCCCATGTTGGAGGAGAGGCAAACGTCTTTTTCAGCTGATGGGGGGGGGGGGGGCGTTTGTTTCATGAGCGGGTGGGAGTGTGACCTCACCGCGGACACGGAGTTTTGAGAATTCAGGAAACATTGAAAGGATCGATTTGCGAAAAGCTGAAGGATATTTGGTTTGACAAGGTTCATGTTTGGAAAAAGTATCCATCGTAGCAGGTACGCATTTCCGAGTGAAAGTAGCGAAGGTTGCTTTTGGAATTATCATTGTGGTAGGAAGAGGGGCCCTCTGAGTTTGGGGAGAGGAAGGGAGAGACAAATGTTGTTAATGGCATTGACGGGATCGCTCGTGCGGACGGCGGGATCGGAATTCGGGGGTTCTTACTTTTGGATTGGGGATTGGGGATTGGCTTTTCCGATGGTGGTGAGGAAGGGGGATTGGGATACCGTGCGGTGTGAGTGGAGGGTAATCTGCTTGAGTTGGTCTAGGCTTTTCTGGAAGAGAGTTTGAGCAGGATGAAGTGAGTTTGCGTCGTTCAGAGCTGAAATGCCGGGATAAGATTTGGACATGTTGGAGTTGGATGGAGAAAAACAGAGAGGGAGAAGGTCGAGGCTCGGAGCCGGCTGTGGGTTTGGTAAGTAGCGTATCGTCCTGCAAATAACTTCAATCTCGATGGCGGAAGAATGAGGTTGACTGCCATGTACTTTGCGGAGTGATTTCTTTCTCGAAGAAGAGACTTCGACGCTAGAAACGTGGTCACCACTTGGTCCCGAGCCGAGGCTTTGAGGGAAGGAGAAGGGAAAACCAAAGCGACAGTTTCGTCTGATGATTACAACCAACCCACGACGATCTTTCAAGGCTGCTTACTCAGATCTTTAAAGAGCCTGGGCTCATGGTTGGACAGGAATCCTGGAAGCTGCACGTGTTGTGGTCTAGAATTGAGGCAATTATACTGACAAGGGGTAGTGTTGTTCCTTGACAGGCTATGCAACCCTGGCGTCTAACGTGACCGGAGATCTTTCAAATTTGACACTATTGGAGGAATAAGTCATACATGTCGAGTTCGTGACTAGACGCGTATCTGGTGACCGATTCTAGGCTGAGAGAACGGTGTCGTCTAGGGTTTCGAGGGTTACATGTAGACTTGGAGGGAGGACTAGGGAGATTTGATGGTGGAATACGGGGATGTGGACGACATTTTGGCACCTGGTAACTCGCTGCCAGTGCGCGTATCATGAGGTGCTGGTTGAATGCTTCGATTTTTCCAAAGTATGAACGTGGAATACTTTTCCCTAGTTAGGGGAGGGCGATCGGCGCACGATTTCCTTACACGTAATGTCTTCCTTAACATGCCGTCGAGGTTGAAAGATTACTTATCAATTTTCAAAACTCAAGAGTCCTCGTCTAGTGACTAGAACCCAGAAGTCGATGTCAAACCCTACGAACCTTGGCTATACCATTCCAAGAACATGACTAATACTTGGCACCGTTGGAGGTACAAGGCGATCGTTTCTTTACGCAGGGATCTCACTTACAGAGCTGTTTGCTAGGTTGATGATATTTCTATCTAAATCTATACTTTCTACATAAGGTACGTGTTGCAAGAGAGCAGTACATTAGTTGTTAAAAAGCATTGATAGGTTCAACTGGTCCAACAATTTGCAGCAGATTGTGCGCTGTGGTCTGTTCATGTTCCTCTGAATTCGACAAAGGCAAAAAGATCTGCCAAGGGACCCATGCAGAAATCCATGGACCCTGCCTCAAGCTCATAAAGACTGAGGGGCACAACTTCATCGAGCTGTGAGATGAGCAGAAGCTATGGTAGGACTACCTCCCTGAAGCAAATCATGACGTCTGTTTTCCCAGGATCTGAGAAATATCATACCAGAACTCGTGCGTTTCAAAATTTCATTCTTCGATACAGAGTCCGCATCTACAGTACCGAGGGCAAGGAAAGTTGATGATATTTATGTCGACCCAGCTAGTGATCGACAGGCCTCAGTGGCCGTAGTCCTCATATTTCAGTGGAATTCAGCTCAAAGTCTTGCATTTCGCGGCAAAACCATACTCATATCGTGTTTGATATCACCTCTAGAAGAGGCTATCCGTTTGGGAAGGCTTCACAAACAAGGGGTCAAACATCTTGCGTCCTGATGTGGATCGCACCGGAACTGACTTGAGATGGCAACCTCGGAGCTGGTTAATTGGGAACCATTGCTAGCCTCGGAGTAGGTCTGGTTCTCTGATTGTAGATCGTCTGCTTACTCGTAGAGTATTTTGTATCAAGAAGCCCCAAGTCATCGAGTGATTATATCATGTGAGTATCGTCGAAGGAGAAGTCTGCAGACCAATATGCGGTTCTGCCCGCGACCCCACATCCACGCATATCGATGACTAGTTCCGCCTTAAGGGTTCTTATGAGCGGGGAATGGGACGAACTTCTGCCCTCACAACCAGCCTTATCATGACTGAGTCATTCTTGGTTTCTTAAATAATGCCTTGCATCCCCTCTCACGAGTCGTCCTCTCTCTTTTGATCAGTAGACTTTCTTCACTGCGCTTGCAATTTCGGCTTCATAATGAGTCACGGCCTTTCAACTCGCGGCAGCATCGCAGCCAAGCCGGACGATGGCATGCTTCTATGGAAGATCGTCCAGGACCTCTGGGACCCGGAAACGAATCCCAAAGGCTACGTGAGCTTGGGCATCGCGGAAAATACTCTCATGCACGATAGACTGTCGAAGCATATTCACGAGAACCTAGCAGTTCCGAACCACTCGTTCACGTACGGCGATGGCATGACCGGCTCGAAGCGTCTGAAGGCGTCACTCGCGCACTTTCTCACTGAGCGACTACATCCAGTAACGGCCATCGAAGCGCAACACATCTCCGTCACCAATGGTTGCAGTTCGGCAATAGAACATCTTTGCTGGGCATTGGGCAACCCTGGCGAAGGCTTCCTTCTCGGCCAACCCCACTACGGAGCTTTCCTTCCCGATGTTGAGTATCGAACGGGCTGCAAGCTCGTGCAGGTTCCTTTCCACGAAGTTGACCCTTTCGGTTTGGATGCGGTCCGGAAGTATGAGGAAGCGTTGCTGTCCGCTAGGGAAAAGGGGATCAAGATTGCCGCCCTCATCTTATGTCACCCTCACAACCCTCTCGGACGTTGCTATCCGCGGGAGACCATTGTCGATTTGATGCGACTGTGCCAGCAGTACGATATGCATCTCATCAGTGACGAGATATACGCGCTCTCCGTCTGGAAGAACACAATCGATACGCAACCAGCGCCGGTTCCTTTCGAATCTTGCCTCTCCATCAGTACGACAGACATCATGGAGGCCCATCGACTGCACGTTCTCTGGGGCATGTCCAAAGACTTCGGCGCCAACGGTATCAGACTTGGCGCCATCATTTCACAGCACAATTCGTCGTTCCATAGCTCCTTGACCCCGGTCGGTATCTACAGCTCACCTTCCGGCCTTACTGACCACGCAACGGCCAACATTCTCGATGATCGCGAATGGGTGGATGGCTACATCGACGAGAATCAGCACAAGCTCCAAGAAAACTTTGAGCTGGTGGCCAACTGGGTTACAGAGAACGGGATCAAGTACGCACCTGGGGCAAACGCTGCATTTTTTCTGTGGGTTGATCTGGGCAAAGCCTACCGTGAACGACGGCCGGGTGCAGAATTTGAGGATATCAGCATAGAGGTGATGAGGGCGTTGCTCGACAAGAAGGTGTTTTTGGCATCAGGAAAACAGTTTGGCGCCGAGCAGCCGGGGTGGTTCCGGATCGTGTTTTCCAACAAGAAGGATGTGCTACTTGAAGGCCTCAAACGAGTTGCTGCTGCCTTAGACCACTGAGCTTGATGTGATATGATTTGCTTGGGTTCTAACTTCACTTTGCAAAAGCGCACAGAGACGGCAATGGGCCTCAGATGCTTGGTTTTTCCTCGGACAAATACTGCTTCCGATAACTGATGTTAGCTGCTTATCATTAAGAGAAGGTTTGCGCAAGATTACTCTCGTAGAATTTCTCCTACCAAAACACCAAGCTTAAATAATCCTTGCGTTGATCGTCAAAAGCCCCTGCACGATGATAAGATCATGCAGCACGCAGCATGAGTACGACCAGATAAAGCTGTGAACGATATTTCGCCTTACCTCATCATTCAGTTGCTTTGGCTCCATCGTGCCGTTCCAGTTATCATGGGCGAGGCTTCTTATGTAGCACAGCCCTGTGGTGTTTACCAAGGGAAATCATCCTGCGATTGGTTTTCTGTTACGTAGTGTCATTCTTGACTCGCTTAGCGTTCCTGCTGTTGTGGTAGAATGGTACTGACGACTGACGCGTGGTGCGGAATGCGCGGGGGCCTTTGAGTACTGTGGTTTGAAATGAAGCTCTCTACATCTAAGCATTGGACATTGAACAAGAAGTATCGCCTGCCTTATCGAACTCCCATTTGCAATGATGAACGGATTCAAGACTTCGATTACCACAGTCGGCGTGGGCGACAACTTACATAAGAGATGGGTCAGTTTAGTTGCTTACTCTTCGGATGAAGGTAGCCCTTGAGATGTCACAGTGAGACATTGAACGTTCACGGGTGTATTTTGACTATTTCTTCTTCAGAGATGACCAATACCCAGACTGATTCGTTAAGTAATGAGAATGAGAAAATGGCACAGTTACCAACTTTGAAGACACGTAAATGCCCAGATTGCACGGTGCTCGAGGCCGGCAGTGTCTGGATAGTTTTGCCAATTGCGGTAAGGCCTCGTTCATCTGGCTGGGCTGCAGGGATCCTCGATCGCCATTAACCCACATCTGCTTAATGCCTCCAGACATTAGCACAAGATCCCTGCGAACCCGCGCGGTTCCCACCGGTGTGCTAGTAATGCCCAGTCCTGCGTCAAGATCATGTGTTGATGTGATCTTGAATTTTGATTTCGGGTGTTCTCGGCGTACGCGCTTCATAGCAGACTTAGATGTCTGACTTCATCACCGATGAGGGTGACAGCTTTAGCCTTAACTCTAGTTTGTGTACTGGTATCACTCAGTTCCCGTCATCACGAGTCGGAACTACATAGTCTAGGTATGTAGAAGAATCAATTATATGCTAAAAAGAGAGGGCTTACCGCTACGGTGTAGCCGACATCTTTCTCACTTCGCTCATACCGATGACATAGTACACCGTTGCAACGGCACACTAGGAGAGTATGGCCATATGTTAGGGGGCGATGTGACCTAAAGCTGCAAGGACCCCACGTCTGAACAATGGTCATAATAAGCGTAACCGAGAAAGCACATATTGCGAATCCACGCTAAAGAGGGCTGAGTGGTTACCTTCATCCGAACGCTGGGGATTAGCTTGGCCCGGGGTGCAGTGACGTTGGGAAGGGGTAGGCAGTCTGACCGGGATACCAACGATCTGGATCGCGTCATGTACATTCAACTTACCAAACTTGGATGAAAACAGCCAACATCAGTCTACACGAGTCGTCTATTGTGGAGTTCGGAACGTGAGGCCTGCTCGGCTTTCGGAACGCAGTGCACCTTGAGCCCCTGATGCCAATACGTACAGTCTCATGGACTGAAAATATAAGTAAGTAGTGTTTGCCGGATGGAAAACACACCTAAACACCATCTCAAAATCACCGTCACTCTTTTTTACACAAAGCCAACTGAAGTCCCAACTCAAAATGGTTCTGCCCACATTCGTTCTTTCGGCTGCTCTGGCCACATCTGTTGCAGCCTACGATACCCTCCTCAACTTTCACGGCGCCCCCGAAGTCGAAACCCGCACGATTGACGACATTCACAAGGCTGCTGTCGCTGAAGGTGGTGTCGTTACTCTTTGGCACGGGGGTGATGAGAAGACTCAACAGGACGCTCTGAAGGAAGCTTTCGAGAAGCGCTTCCCCGGAATGACCCTTAACCTCACCGTCGACATCTCCAAATATATCGACGGCGACATCGACCGCCAGCTGTCGCAAGGCAACGTTTACGTTGACAGCGTCATTCTTCAGACCCTTCAAGACTATCCCAGATGGGACCAGGAAGGTGCTTTGCTGCGGTACAAACCATTGGACTTTGACAAGATCCACCCTGGCTTCCGTGATGTATGGGCTTCGTGGTATGCGGTTGTTGTGTTTGGTTGGACCAACATCTGGAACACCGAAAAGGTTTCCGAAGGCCCCGTCGAGTACTCGGATTTCTTGAAGCCTGAGTACAAGGACAAGTTGGTCTTTACCTACCCGAATGACGATGATGCCGTTCTTTATGCGTTCGACCTGGCGTAAGCAATAACCTCTGATAAATACTTCTTTATGTGTGAATACTAATTGGAAGCAGTATGCAGCAGAACGGATACAGCTGGTTCGAGAATCTCCTCGCCCAAAACCCTCGTTGGGTCCGCGGCACTGCTACCCCGACCACCGTCATGGGTCAGGCCAACAACTCATACGCCGTCACCTTCACCGGCGCTCTCGGACTAGCACCCACTGCTCCTTTCAATGTTTCCATTCCTAAGAATGGTTTCTTCGTCACTTGGGGCCAGCGCGCCGCGATTCTCAAGGACGCCCCCCACAAGGAGGGAGCAAAGCTTCTCCACAACTTCTTGCTCAGCGAGGAGTATCAGAGCCCCAACAACACCGGCATGTGGAGCGTCCGCAAGGACATTCCTGCCCCCGCTGGCTTCCCGGAACTGATGGACGTCAACTCTACGAACCCTATTGACTTTGAGCGTTTCATGGCGGATCGGGAGCGTGTTGAGAGACTAAAGCTTTTCTTCGAGAGCAAGATTGGCTCCGCCCAAGGACTCAGCCCCTTGGTTGACGACTTGTAAACATGCGACCGAATACATAGAAATATAGCATAGAATGTTGCTTTTTCTAGATAGATCAAGTGAACGAAGAGATCCTAGCTCGTTACAAGTTGTTGTTCTCACGTGGTCATCACGAGGATGTCGTGTTAATCTATCCCACCTCCTTCAACCACCACATACGACCATACCCATTGGAAAATTCGGGATCCCGTCCGCTCTCCCATAGACAAGCCAATGAGGGCCGGATTAGTAGTTGGGTCGGTGACGACCAGCGAATACCTGGTGTTGTATGTTTTTTTGCTGAATTTGTGATGATATCTCGACATCGTGAAGTTTTGGTGTTGTGGTGGGCCACGCCCAAAACGTGACTCCACATAGAGTTGATAAACCCATAATCCTGGTCAAATACGACCTGTTGAATCTACTACTCCCTCCTTCCAATGTTGACGTAGTTTTTGAACCACTGAAAAGTAGATCACAAACCTAGCGCGAAAGCATTCGTAGAGACTTTGTCATGATCTCAAACAAGGGCCGATTCTTTGGCTCGAAATACATTACCCAGCTTTTCTGTACATACCGCATGCGATGACGCAATAGATCGGCCGAACTGTCAGAAGTGGGAAAGGAGGCAGGCACATAATACCTCAAGTTGGGATCTGGATTTCTTTCGAATGGTTGTTATGATTAGGGGACTATTAGAAGAAAAAAGTTAAACACTATACCGTCGCATCATCGTATGGAGAATACGTATGACGAAGTTAACATTACACCAATCCATCAAATCCGTGTTCAAACGACCCCATAAACTCTACTACCCATAAGCTGTCCCTTCTCTATTGCATGTCAGTATTATCATCAGACCTCGGCAAGACCACGACCGACAAAATCTGCTTAGCCGCTGAGCTTCCACGGCATTTCCCTGATAGGCCAATGTCTTCAAATGCTTTTCTAATACAATCTTGTATAGAGAGATACAGTGTGATTATTCTCTCCGTGACAAGAGTCTCTACTTGACCAAGACATTCAACAGAAACCAACTAATCCTCCCTTGTGTCTAAGGCTGGCTGGACTGACTCCGCTTCGGGTGATGTGAAGCCGAAGGACGAGCAGTCTGTATAACCTCAACTAGAGTTTGTGTAACCTGAACCATTGTTTTTGGTATGAGACAGCCTGGACCTTTCATTCTCGTTACCTCACTGCGAGCGGCCAAAGAAGACATGTCGCCACTGAGAGAGACTTGGCGACACACAGCTCCGTGGTTCTCAAAGCCATGGTGTATGTGCTGCCAAGAGCTATGTACCGCCCAGACACCATCGATGGAATGGAAAGGTTGGAAGAAGTTCCACATGCTCGGCGACTTGTTGTGTACATAGGCTTGGAGTCCGGGACTGGGCCATGGCTCGGCACTTCAAAGAAGGTATGCGTCTAACCAGACTGCCGAGCTGATCAGTCGATCCCCTCGGCCCGGCTGGTCGGATGACTTCACGCGACTCTATCACACGCCGGAAGCAATGTTTACCCCTTACAGCACCCCTCTCATCCGTTGAACACATTGTCTGGGCCCCATGTTGTGGATGCAAGGAATAGATCCTGTGGCTTGCTGAAAGATCAACCTTTCTCAATATGATACGCCATGAAGCATGCTCAACGCATCTAGGGAAAGGATGATCCAACGTCATTTGTGTGCCTATGAAATCAAAATGACCAATCATCCTGTGGTTCGCCATGACACTTAGGCCGAAAGCATGCAAAGGGAACCGGGGAAGTGTCTCACAGACCGGCGGGAGACAACATCCAGCACCACGGAGATGGAAGGTGCTCCGTCTTTGAGAACTATTGATCTTCGTTTTGCACTTTCATCCTCTTGAGACTGTCTCACAGGTTGAACAAGCAGTGTGATCTTACTTCTCGAGGCACAAGAATCGGACAGAGGGGAAGGCAGTCGGATTTCTTGGGAATGACATCACAGTATGAGCACTGGAACATGAATCATTGCATAAGCAGAGTAGTCGGTTTTGTGCACACATACTTGGAGCTCGAACACATGGCTACGCTATTGCGCATTAGCGGTAGAGAAGCCGGAGAGATGCGCTGCACGCGCGCCAAGACTGCATTGTTAAGGCCGTGAAGCTTAGTCCCAGGCAGTTTCTTGGTGGCTTGAAGCACATCATGAGCAATGAAAATAGCAACGAGGCGTCCAAAAAACCACAGGTCCCACATCAAGATGGTGAGAGATGAGAACTTCCGGCGCCATGTCACATAGCTAACGTCTCTAGTGAGAGTGCTTCTGCAATGAGGTCTCTTAATTTGAATTATCCTCAGTAAATCGACCTGAGTCTAGACAAAACACTACGGGCTTTACATTGAAAACGTTATTCTACAGCTTGGACTTGCCGACTGAAGATGAACACCAAGTCGAGAAACGTCCACAGATCGGGCCGCATTTTGGCACTACGATCGGAATGCAATCTCTAGGGTGGTTGAGTCATCTCGTTCAGTTCCCTAGCAAGCCCATGACATGGACTTTTCTCTCCGCAATGTACGGCCGCAAACGTTGTCTCGGACAGTGCCATTGACGGAATCTCCCTTAGGTAATTGCTCAAGACTCGTCGTCCCGCTACGGAACAAGCTCAGTCCGATGATCGAAGCCGGCTCGACCACCCCGCTGTCGATGAATGCGGCCCGCTGGGAACTATCCGCTGACATATTTCCCGTGAGCCTAGCCTGTCCGCCAAGCCACGGCTAGGCTAGATCTAGCTCTTGTCACTATTGCCTAATAGCCAGCTCCCATAACGTCTATGTGGGCTCGAGCTTCATGAAAGGGTTGCTCCCGTTGAATGTGGGGTTAGAGGCTGTTTTGAACAGCACTGATTCGTGGATACTAAATGGTCTTAGACAACGACCATCGTCCACGGGAAACTCCAGTAGACCCTGAGACATCTCAGACCCAACCACATCCACTCCCGCCACATGCGGTGACAAGTTGAAAGAGGAGTCAACAAACTGTCCGTTCCCAGCTCCCTGCAAGGGGATTGAGGTCTTCTTGGGGAGGAAACTGGAAATGGGGCCCTCCGGGAATGACAGCAGAGGAGACGCCTCACCCGCTCAGCATTCTTGTGAGGAAGATTCCGTGCAACTCGTGTGTCTTACTGGGCTTTCAGACTCCTTTGACTCTCTTCAGCTGGCGCCCGGGCGGGAGTGTCTTGCCGCCCAGAGGCGTTTCCAAAGAGATTCTGTGTAGGTTTCTTTGGCTATGCGGGAGCGTTGCCGTGTCGTCATCTCACACCGATGAACACTACCATCACTGCGAGCCTTGCCCCGTTACACAGAATATCGGACAGTGAAAACTTCTCATCTTAACACAGGAATGATTTACAAGATGACGGGGCAGATCATCACCTCATCTCAGACAGGCACAAGCATCGGACCCGGCGCCCGGTGCATCTCAAGAAGATGATGGAAGGCTCCGTTACCATGGTAAGAGTTCAAAGATGTATGCCGAATTCACCATCTCGATGCCGCGCGGTAGTTCAGCCCGGGAAAGCCAAGATGACTCGACGTTCTTGGGGTTTAGCTCGACGCCTTGGCAGCGCCTGACATCAAATTGAGACAAGCGGTAAGTCAACATACCCACTTCCTGGCACCCCCCTGTTTCTGGCACCCACAAAAACGCGAAAATCCACCACAACCCAATGCCCACCCCCAACCTCCTTTTATCACAACATTTTCAATTCGCGTCCAAATGGGCTCATCTTTTGCACATGTCTTCTTCTATATATAATGCCTCAATATACCGAAGATCAGCTTCGTCAGGCTCTCGAGGA